>NC_057801.1:198351570-198392600 GCF_018294505.1 Triticum aestivum | reverse complement strand
GGGCCTGTAGCGGGCCGCGCGGGCCGGCGGCGGGGTGGAGAGAGAGAGCGGGTGAGGTGGCGGCGCGGGATTGGTTGCGGGCGGCGGCGCTGCTGACGTGTCGGCCCCGGATTGGTCCAGGCGACGTGGCTGCGGGGCGGTGGATGTGTCCGGCCGCCGGGCGGACATGTCTAGCGGCGCGAGGAAGAAGATGGCTAGGGTTTGGACCCGGGATTAGAGGAGGGGTGCACACATATAGGTAGAAGGAGGTGGGAGTGTCCAAATGAGGTGCGGTTTTCGCCCACACGTTCATGATCGAACGACCGAGAGCATGGAGGGGGTTTGGATGGGTTTTGGGCCACTTTGGAAGGGGTGTTGGGCTGCACACAAAAGAAGGGGTTTGCGGTTACCGGGTTAACCGTTGGAGTATCAAACGACCTCCAAATGGCACGAAACTTGACAGGCGGTCTACTGGTGCTATACCAAGGCCGCTTGGCAAACCTCGGGCCATTCCGAGAAAGTTTAACACCCACTCACAATAGGAGATAAAAGGGGGACGCCGGGGGACATAGGAGTGCCGGATTGCAAAACGGACAACGGGGAAAATGCTCGGATGCATGAAACGAACACGTATGCAATGCAATGCACATGATGACATGATATGAAATGCATATGATGACATGGCAAAGTGCAACACGCAAGAAAATGACATGGCAACGATGGCGAATAACTGGCGGACACCTGGCGCATCGAATCCGGGGCGTTACACCCCACCCGAGCCCCGTGGTCTTGGCCGACGAGGATCTGGCTACGGTCCTCCAGTCTTTGGTCGGGGGCGACGTGGCGAGGTTGGAGGGCGCTCCGACGCCCCTGTTCCTCCGTGAGGACTGGGAGCAAGTAGTGGGGTCCATGCCCATCTTCAACGGGGACGGGCCCGTGCCTGCGGAGGTCCCCCAGGACCCGGTGGACGTGTCCTCCAGCGACTCCAGCGAAGAGAAGGAGAAATGGGAGCGGGAAAAGGGGGCTGACTCCGAGGCAGAGTCAAGGGCTCCACCTCTTTGGCGCAGGTCCCGCGCTCTCCGCCTCTCTCTGAGTGATGACGGCGAGGATGATGACGAGCAGGGCGGCAGGAGCCTGCCTCCGATCCCGAAGAAGGACCGGACCAGGCTGATCCCCCGCAGGTCCGTCCCAGCCCCGAGGCGATCCGCAGGCGCACCTCCTGCACCCGATCTCCTTGAGGCTGATCCTTGCAGTCGGCTCTCGGGCTTCAAGTACGGCCGGAGGCTGCTCGAGCCCGCGGGAGACGACCTGTAAGTGCTTGATTCCTGTCTTGTTTCTTGTTTCGTTGCTGAGGCTTGACGTTCGTAGGCTGGCGTCCACAGCAAAGAAGCCGAAGGGGGTCCTGAGGTTCCATCCATGGAAGCGCCTCTGCTCGCGAAAGAAGATGAACATGACGCACGGGCCTCTCCTGCCCGGGCGTCCTTGCGAGGCCTTGCTGAGCCGGCTGGGGCGAGGTCAGCCCCCATGGCCCAAGCGACTCCCGAGGTGCCCCTGCCTGATGCCGCCACCACAGCCGCTGGGGCGCAACAGGCTCCGCCTCAGGATACCATGGTCACACTGCCGTCTTCTCCTCCTACTCCGCCGACTGTTGTTTCCCTGTCTCCTCCTACTATTCTGGATCGTGCTGCTGCCGAACTAGACCGTCTGCGGCGGGATCTTCTGAGCGCCGACCCTCGTTTAGTGGTCGGGTGCTTGGAGCTACCTTCTGGCTGGATTCGCTCCGATGCTTCGATTCGGGCGGCGCTGGTCCAGGCCTCGACGGCCTGCGACGAGGAGAAGCAGGCCGTCCTTGGGGCAAAGGCTGCCCGTGACGCCGCCTTGGGGGAGGCGGCTAATGCCCGAGGTCGCTGTGAGGTGCTGGAGAGCGAGATGAAGGGCCTGCAGGACCGGCTCGCCGAGGAGACCCGCCTTCGCCAAGAGCAGGAGGACGGCATGAAGGCTCGCGAGGTGGCCGTCAAGGACCGGGACGCCAAGATCAAGAAGCGCCGTGACCGCCTAGGCGTGCTGGAGCAAGAGCTGGAGGCGAGGAAGGTTGAGTTGGACGGCAAGGCACGGGTTCTTGCCGAGGATTGCGTGGCCTTTGCGGAGATGGAGGAGAAGGCTCGGACTTCACTGAAGACGCTTTACGAGAGCGGCCTGGAGAGCCCGCTGGCCGGTGAGGAGGACGGTCCCGCCAAGCTGCTTCCCTTCCTGGTTCGTGCTCTTGAAGATGTCACCCTTGTCCTTGGCCCTACGGCTGAGGCCGAGGCACGCGTCTTGTCTTCTGCGGCGCTGACGCGGGTCTTCACCCACATCTATCTTCGCGACCCCAATGTCGACCTCGACAGCCTGCTGGAGCCAGCGAGCGGCAAGCATGCCGCTGCCGCTGCTGAGGCCGTGAAGGGTCGTGCGGAGGCTCTGCTGGGGAAGTTCCGGGCCTTTAGCACCAGGCCGAAGTGGAGCGCTGCCAGCCCGGCAGCTCCACAAGGCGAACCCGCTCCACGCAACTCCACGGCCGGCAAGTGACTCCGTTGTGGCTCCCGCCCTGCTTTTAGTTTCTGCACATGTATCAGGCCTCGGGGAGGCGTTAAAACTTGCATTTGGTGCTGTGATAACAGTATGGACTGTAATGTTTGCTTTTGAATTCCTTGAAATTTGCGCTATTTCCTTCCTACTTGCTTGTGTCCTACGCCGGCAGAGCCTGGCCCCGCGCATACCTCAGCCGCCGTTAGCCCCGACCGGAAACCAGGACGGGACCAAGTAGTGAGGGGCTACGTGACAAGTTAGGCTCCTGAGTCACGATGCTCAGGAGTCCCCCTTGGCGCTCGAACAACAAGTAGGGAGGTGAGATGTGGGGGTGGATCTACCGTTCTACGTCTGCAGAGCCCGACCACGCGCATACCTCAACCGCTATTAGCCTTTCGGAACTAAGGAGTGAGGGGCTACGTGACCAGTTAGGCTCCTGAGTCGCGATGCTCAAGAGTCCCCCTTGACGCTCAAACAGCCTTCATACCTTGGCTCCGCTCGGGGAGGGACGTGCGACGAACCAGGCCCAGGGGGCCTGGCTGGGTGGCGTGCGTCTGGGCGTGACCCAAGCGTAGCCCCCGTGCCCAGCCCCCTCGCGCGGCACTCCCGAGGGGAGGCGTTGCGATGAGGCTAGACACTAAGCTCTGGGCTCCCTGAGGTTGATGCGGCCCGGGGGCCACCCTCAGTTGTTTATCACCAGCGCGGAGCATAGCGCTTCCGTATGTGTACGGGCATAGCCTCTCCTCGGCAGTGTCGTCAGCCAGCGCGGAGCATGGTGCTTCCACTGGTGCGTGGGAGGGGGCTCCCCTCCGGGAGGAGCCCCCGGGGCGTGTACAGCCCCGCCCTGACATGTGGCTGGCACGGTAGGGCTTGACGAGGTGTATCTGGGCACCCATGAGCCCGCACGGGACTCACGGGGCCCTACCTCAAGGCGGGTTGCGCCTGGCTCTGGGCCTTATCTTGGGATGTGTTCCTGCAGATTTGGCTAGATGCCGATGCTCTACGTCCTCGGGTCCCGGCTCTCGAGCTGGTCTCAGCCGTCGCTGGTATGCCAGGGCGCGATGCCGTGGACAAGACCAGAGGGTGAGGGCCGGAGAGCCGGTAGGAGCCCTGAGTCGCGATGCTCAGGCACCCCCCCTTTAACGTGCAAGCTGGGTTAGATGTCGAAACTCTACGTCCTCGGGTCCCGGCTCTCGGGCTGGTCTCAGCCGTCGCTGGTATGCCGGGGCGCGATGCCGTGGGCAAGACCAGAGGGTGAGGGCCGGAGAGCCGGTAGGAACCCTGAGTCGCGATGCTCAGGCACCCCCCCTTTAACACGCAAGCTGGGTTATATGTAGAAACTCTACGTCCTCGGGTCCCGGCTCTCGGGCTGATCTCAGCCGTCGCTGGTATGCCGGGGCGCGATGCCGTGGGCAAGACCAGAGGGTGAGGGCCGGAGAGCCGGTAGGAGCCCTGAGTCGCGATGCTCAGGCATCCCCCCTTTAACGCGCAAGCTTGCGACATCCAAGAAGAAAAGGTACCATGAACAGGCACCAAATAACAAGCATGATGGGTTGAAAACATGGCCCTAAGATAAATGCAAGAGGGGTACATGCCACTGGGTCTGACCCGAGCGGCTTGGGGATAATGCAGCCCGAGGGGCGCCCCCAGCAGAGTAAGCTAAGAGCATGAAATAAAAGAGATACACGACGCAGGGACGGACCCACGCGGCCTGGGAATAATGCAGCCCTGAGGGCGCTCCCAGCTGGAAATGAAACTTGAAAGATGTCACCTGATGATGCTGAAGACGAAGGGGTGTTGATGCAGCAGACTTGGTGGGCTGCGGGAGTAGATCCTCACGAGCCCCCAGGCCCTGGGGCCTCGGGAGGCTCCGGAGGCGCTGGTGGCTCCTCGCGGACCGTCTCCATCTCCACCAGGGCTGCGGAACACTTGACCTCTTAAGCCTCCAGGATGGCCCTCATGAGGCGCTGGTACGCGGCAGCCGCGTTCGGCGAGCCATAAGGCATGCGAACATAGCTGTGGGGCGGACCCTCGCAGCGTCCCACTCGCGAAGGCCAGAGGCGCTCCTGAGACGCGGCTCGGTTGAGCCCTGGTATGTCGATGCAGACGCGCAGCCCACCATCCTCGCCTGGATAGGGGGCCACAACGGGTAAGCGGCGGCTGCCTCTCATGACCCTTGACTCCTGTAGCTCCTGAATGGCCTTGCTGACGAACTCCTGAGGGTTTGGCCCTCCTTGCCTTGCTCCTTCTTGATGGAAACGTGCTTCGAAACACGCCTCCACGTGGTGCACAAGTGCCTCCCTCGTGATCTTGGCGAGGTCGACGGTCCTCCAGGGGAGAGCCCCCGAGCCCTGCCTGAGGAGGGAGCCAGGCGCGCTTCCCTATGCGATGGAAGGAGGTTCCCCCTGAGCAGGCGCGGGCCCTGAGGGGCCTGCCTCCTGAGGGGCTGGGCCGGTCGATGTCTTCTTCTTCTTGGGGGCGGCCTCGGGAAGCCTCCTGCTTCCGTGATCCGGGTCTTCCAGTGATGCAGCCTGAAAGGCTCGCTCCAGGGAGCACACTGCGTCTTTCTCTTCGCAGGGCACTGTGATGACTCCGCCACTTCCTGGCATCTTGACGACGTTGTAGCCATGGTGGGTTATGGCCATGAACTTGGCCAGCGCTGGGTACCCGAGGATGGCGTTGTACGGCAGGCGAATGTGGGCGACATCGAAGTCAATGAGCTCGGTGCGGTAGTTGTCGCGTGCCCCGAAGGTGACAGGGAGGCGGACCTGCCCAATCGGGACCGTGGAGCCGTCGGTGACTCTGGAGAAAGGCTTGGTTGGCTAAAGCTGATTGTAGGGCACTTGGAGATTGTTGAACGTTTCCACGGACAGGACGTTGAGCCCTGCCCCGCCATCGATGAGGGTCCTGGTGACTAGCACGTTGCTGATGATTGTGGAACAAAGCATCGGGAGGACTCCGGCTGTGGCTGCGCACTTGAGCTGATCCGCTGAGCTGAACATGATGGCGCACGCCAACCACGTGAGAGGGCGCATGGCCTCGAGCTTGGGGAGGACTACATTCACTTCGCGGGCGAACTGCTTGAAGATGCGCTGAGAGGCTGGGGCTTGAGCTGCGCCCAGGATGCAGGCGATCGCACGTGGTTCCTGGAAGCCCCCAGCCCCTTCGTCCTGATGACGATCCTCATTTCTCCTTGGCTGCGGCGGCAGCGGAGGGAGGCCTGCGTTACCTTGCGGGCGATCCTTGCGAGGCTGATCCCTCCAGCCTCCCTCGCGAGGCGGGTCCTGCCAGCGATCCTCGCGAGGTTGGTCGCGCCACCCTTGATGTGGGCCGCGGTCTTCCCAGCGTCCTGCGTTCCTTCCTCCTCCTCGGCCATAGCCACGGTCGCTGCGGTCGGGACGCCGGCCGGTCCTTCCTTCACGCACGGCCCGGAGCTCTTGGCATTCATTGGTGTTATGGGTGTGGAGGTCGTGGTACACGCAGTATCGACTGCCCTTGGAGGATTCGGGCTGATCTCTGCCCCGCTTGGTGTCTGGTTCTACCGCGAGCACGGCAGCCCCTTTGCACTTCACATCCTTGGCCTTGGGCTTCTTCTCTTCTGGGTCTGCGGCAGGCAGCTCGAGGAGGGAGAGACGCCCTTCCTCAGCCCTAGCGCCCTTGGTCGCCAGGTAGAACAGCTCCAAGGAAGTGCACAGAATCTTGAGGCGCGCGTTGTTGAAGCGCTGGATGTACTTCTGCAGGGTTTCCCCTGGTTGCTGCTTGATGCGGCGCATGTCGCTCACGGCGGGTGGCCGGTCGCGAGTACCCTGGAAGTTGGCGATGAAGCGGGTGCGCATCTCGTCCCAGGAGGAGATCGTGCCTGGGGCCAGGTTCAGGAGCCAGGTGTGGGCCCTGTCCTTGAGCGCCATGGGAAACCAGTTCGCCATGACCTTCTCGTCTCCGTTGGCAGCCTCGATGCCCAGCTCGTAGAGTTGGAGGAACTCTGCAGGGTCAGCCGTGCCGTCGTAGCGAGGAGGCAAGTCTGGCTTGAACTTGCCGGGCCATGCAACGGTGTGGAGCCCGGTGGTGAAGGCGCGGCAGCCCGCTGTGGCCACGGGAGGCCTTGGGTGACGAAGAGCTTGGTCCTGCGGGTCCCCATGCGCCGCAGCTGGGTGCAGCGCGGGGTCTTGACGTGCTGGAGCAGGAGCGTGGTCGGGACGAGCCGGAGCAGGGAGCGCTCAGGCAGCTTCTCGAGGGCGAGGGACTTCTTGGCAGCTTCTCGAGGGCGAGGGACTCCCAGGGGCCGCGCGCCTTGGAGCCAGGGCGCCTTCTTGAGGGGGAGGCGGCTGAGGCGCCCCAGGAGCTTCATTGCCCGCGCATGGCGGGGCGCGGTGCAGCGAGAAGGATGGCGCAGGGGAGCCCCCAGCGACGCGGACGAGTTCGGCGACTCGGTCGTGCCACTCTTCGTAGACGTCGTCGATTGGGCGGTAGCGCAGGAGCTCGTTTGCTGCGATGAGCGCAGCTCGAGCCTCCATGGCCACGCGGGGTGCACGGTACGAAGAACCAGCAGGGGTGAGCGAGGGTGTAGCGGTGCGGCCGTCTCGCCTCATGGACGGGTGCTGGGACGATGCTTGCTGCTCGTTCCCCGCCGGGCCGGTGGCGGCGTTGACGGCAGGTGATGGGGAACGACGAGGGCGCCTGCCGATGGGAGCCGTCTGGGCGACACGGGAAGTGTTGGAAATATGCCCTAGAGACAATAATAAATTAGGTATTATTATATTTCCTTGTTCATGATAATCGTTTATTATCCATGCTATAATTGTATTGATAGGAAACTCAGATACATGTGTGGGTACATAGACAACACCATGTCCCTAGTAAGCCTCTAGTTGACTAGCTCGTTGATCAACAGATGGTTACGGTTTCCTGACCATGGACATTAGATGTCGTTGATAACGGGATCACATCATTAGAAGAATGATGTGATGGACAAGACCCAATCCTAAGCCTAGCACAAAGATCGTAGTTCGTATGCTAAAGCTTTTCTAATGTCAAGTATCTTTTCCTTAGACCATGAGATTGTGCAACTCCCGGATACCATAGGAATGCTTTGGGTGTACCAAACGTCACAACGTAACTGGGTGGCTATAAAGATGCACTACAGGTATCTCCGAAAGTGTCTGTTGGGTTGGCACGAATCGAGACTGGGATTTGTTACTCCGTGTAAACGGATAGGTATCTCTGGGCCCACTCGGTAGGACATCATCATAATGTGCACAATGTGACCAAGGGGTTGATCACGGGATGATGTGTTACGGAATGAGTAAAGAGACTTGCCGGTAACGAGATTGAACAAGGTATCGGAATACCGACGATCGAATCTCGGGCAAGTACAATACCGTTAGACAAAGGGAATTGTATACTGGATCGATTGAGTCCTTGACATCGTGGTTCATCCGATGAGATCATCGTGGAACATGTGGAAGCCAACATGGGTATCCAGATCCCGCTGTTGGTTATTGACCGTAGAACGTCTCGGTCATGTCTACATGTCTCCCGAACCCGTAGGGTCTACACACTTAAGGTTCGATGATGCTAGGGTTATAAAGGAAGTTTGTATGTGGTTACCGAATGTTGTTCGGAGTCCCGGATGAGATCCCGAACGTCACGAGGAGTTCCGGAATGGTCCGGAGGTAAAGATTTATATATGGAAAGTTGTTGTTTGGGTTCCGGAAAAAGTTCAGGTTTTTTCGGTATTGTACCGAGAAGCTTCCAGAAGGTTCCGGAGGATTCCGGAGGGGTCCGGAGGTCTGGAAATTGTTCCACCACGTCCAATACAGTAGCATGGGCTGTAAGGGGGCGCCTTAGCCTTAATGGGCCAGGGGCACCAGCCCCCCAAGGCCCATGCGCATGGGAGAGGGAAAACCCTAAGGGGGAGGGCCTCCACTTGACTTGGGAGGCACTCCTCCCCCCCTTGGCCGCTGCCCCCTCCTCAGATTGCATCTGAGGGGGCTGGCCCCCCTCTCCCTTGCCCCTATATATATGTGGGGGTGGGAGGGCAGCCGCATCACAAGTTCTGGCGCAGCCCTCCCCCTCTCCCAAGTACTCCTCCTCTCCCGCGGTGCTTGGCGAAGCCCTGCAGGATTGCCACGCTCCTCCACCACCACCACGCCGTTGTGCTGCTGCTGGACGGAGTCTTCCTCAACCTCTCCCTCTCTCCTTGCTGGATCAAGGCATGGGAGACGTCACCGGGCTGTACGTGTGTTGAACGCGGAGGTGCCGTCCGTTCGGCACTAGGATCTCCGGTGATTTGGATCACGACGAGTACGACTCCTTCAACCCCGTTCTCTTGAACGCTTCCGCTTAGCAATCTACAAGGGTATGTAGATGCACTCTCCTTCCCCTTGTTGCTGGTTTCTCCATAGATAGATCTTGGTGACACGTAGGAAAATTTTGAATTTCTGCTACATTCCCTAACAGTGGCATCATGAGCTAGGTCTATGCGTAGTTTCTATGCATGAGTAGAACACAAGTTGTTGTGGGTGTTGATTTTTGTTCAATATGCTTACCTCGTTACTAGTCCAATCTTGTTTTGACGGTATTGTGGGATGAAGCGGCCCAGACCGACCTTACACGTACACTTACGTGAGACAGGTTCCACCGACTGACATGCACTTGTTGCATAAGGTGGCTAGCAGGTGCCAGTCTCTCCCACTTTAGTCGGATCGGATTCGATGAAAAGGGTCCTTATGAAGGGTAAATAGCAATTGACATATCACGTTGTGGTTTTTGCGTAGGTAAGAAACGTCTTGCTAGAAACCCATAGCAGCCACGTAAAACATGCAAACAACAATTAGAGGACGTCTAACTTGTTTTTGCAGGGTATGCTATGTGATGTGATATGGCCAAAAAGAATGTGATGAATGATATGTGATGTATGAGATTGATCATGTTCTTGTAATAGGAATCACGACTTGCATGTCGATGAGTATGAAAACCGGCAGGAGCCATAGGAGTTGTCTTAATTTATTGTATGACCTGCGCGTCAATGAACAACGCCATGCAATTACTTTACTTTATTGCTAAACCGTTAGCCATAGTAGTAGAAGTAATAGATGGCGAGCCAACTTCATGGAGACATGATGATGGAGATCATGGTGTCATGTCGGTGACGATGATGATCATGGAGCCCCGAAGATGGAGATCAAAGGAGCAATATGATATTGGCCATATCATGTCACTATTTGATTGCATGTGATGTTTATCATGTTTATGCATCTTATTTGCTTAGAACGACGGTAGTAAATAAGATGATCCCTCATTAAAATTTCAAGAAAGTGTTCCCCCTAACTATGCACCGTTGTGAAAGTTCATTGTTTCGAAGCACCACGTGATGATCGGGTGTGATAGATTCTAACGTTCACATACAACGGGTGTAAGCCAGATTTACACACGCAAAACACTTAGGTTGACTTGACGAGCCTAGCATGTACAGACATGGCCTCAGAACACAAGAGACCGAAAGGTCGAGCATGAGTTGTACGGTAGATACGATCAACATGAAGATGTTCACCGACTGTCGGTGTCAAAACCGGCGGATCTCGGGTAGGCGGTCCCGAACTATGCGTCTAGGCGGATGGTAACAGGAGACAAGGGACACGATGTTTTTACCCAGGTTCGGGCCCTCTCGATGGAGGTAAAACCCTACTCCTGCTTGATTGATATTGATGATATGGGTAGTACAAGAGTGGATCTACCACGAGATCAAGGAGGCTAAACCCTAGAAGCTAGCCTATGGTATGATTGTTGTAATGGTTGTTCGTCCTACGGACTAAAACCCTCCGGTTTATATAGACACCGGGGAGGGCTAGGGTTACACAGAGTCGGTTACAATGGTAGGAGATCTACATATCCGTATTGCCAAGATTGCCTTCTATGCCAAGGAAAGTCCCATCCGGACACGGGACGAAGTCTTCAATCTTGTATCTTCATAGTCTTGGAGTCCGGCTGACGATGATAGTCCGGCTGTCCGGACACCCCCTAGTCCAGGACTCCCTCAGTAGCCCCTGAACCAGGCTTCAATGACAATGAGTCCGGCGCGCATATTGTTCGGCATTGCAAGGCAGGTTCCTCCTCCGAATAATTCATAGAAGATTGTGAACACCAGGATAGTGTCCGGCTCTGCAAAATAATTTCCACATTCCACCGTAGAGAGAATATTATGTACACAAGTTCAATCTGCTGACGTATCTTGTAGCATGACATCACGCCACTACCAAGCCTTTACTTGAATTGTTTTTTTATTATACCACCTCAGCGCGTTTAGCGAAGTGGTTTCCTTGGCACGTCTTGTCGAAGCAGAGATCGTGTTCCCCTTATTCTGGGATTCTCATCAATACAGACGTGGGTAACCCAACCGCGCCCGTCGCCACGACCCCTCTATCGAAGGCGAGTCCCGAACGGTCACGGAGAAGGCTCCTGGTATTCTTCCTCTTTATAATAGGACCAAGGCTCATTTCTTTTCTTCAATCCTCCATTGAATCTTCTCCTTGTTCCAAGTTCCAACACCCAGAGCCCCAGATTCGAGCGCTTCGGACCTTCAACAATGTCCGGCTCCGACCTTAAGGGCCGGTGGATGCCCTCCTCCGTCACGGAGGAGGACGTGCTAAAGCTGCGAGAGGCCAAGTACCTGTCTTACGAGATTTCGCACAGGCTGCGTGCCGAAGGGCAGGCCATCCCTACCCCCGAGCCCGACGAGTACGTCGTCTTTGTGTCCCACCTCCGTCGGGGTTTAGGCTTCCCGATGGATCCTTTTGTGAGAGGGCTCATGTTCTACTATGGGTTGGAATTCCATGACTTGGCTCCGGAGTCCATCCTCCATATTTCCTCATTCATTGTTGTCTGCGAAGCCTTCCTACGCGTCACCCCCACTTCGGCCTGTGGCTGAAGACCTTCAATGTGGAGCCGAAGATGATCGGGGGGCGTCAAGCAGAGTGCGGCAGGTGGCCGTAAGCAGGAGGGCTGATGCCCCATGGCCCGAGGGCTCCTTCCAAGAGGAGCTCGGCTTGTGGCAGCAGGAGTGGTTCTATATCACCGCTCTGAAGGGAAGCAAGCAGAAACCGCCGCCCTTATTCCGCTCAGGACCTCCACGACGGTTGATGTCGTGGGTCAACCAAGGGCTTAATTGGGGGCCGTCAAAGGACGTGCCCCTACTGCAGGGCCGGATTCGAGACCTCCAAGCGAGGGAGATCGATCTAGTTGTGGTAATGCAGGTCATGCTGATTAGGCGTCTCCTGCCCTGCATACACCGCGCTCTCCGGCTGTGGGAGTTTAATCCGGAGGGACCACGGATTCTCCAACACTTCATGGGTATGACACCCATGGAGATGTACAAATTATTCTTCGGATCACGAGTGGCGTGTCCGGAACTGACTGAGGACGCCGGCCTAAGCTGCAATCGCCCGGATACACAAGTAAGTAGCTCCGAGTCCGGACATACCGTTTGTTTGCCTTTCTATGATTCACCTTTTGACCGATTTCCTCCTAAACAGGAGTGGATAGCGCAAGCAAAACTGATACGATGTCCGGCCCCCCTCCTAGAGACCGCGTCGGATCCCGTGCTGGTCAGGATGCTGGAGGTTGCGCCTTCAAAGGAAAGCGAAGGGGAAAACAGAGGAGCTAACGCCTCGCCCAAGGAGGCTCTTGAAGAAGGGGGGATCGAGAATCCCTCCCTCCAGGGGGAGAAGAGGACCGCCTCCGAAGACCCGAAGGCCAAAGCCCCTAAGCGGGGGAAGAAATCTTCACCAGAGGGTCCTGCGTCCGAGGAGGCCACGGCTGCACAGTCTCCCCTAAAGAATCTGCCCTCCAGCGAGCCGTGAGTAGAAAAAAGGGGGTTCGGTAATAAGAGACATCCCTATTTGTGCTTCTGAGGATAACCGAAATTTTTACCTTGTAGTTCGGATCTCCGACCTTCTCAGATGAGCTCGTCTTCGGGGGACCTTCATCCGGAGATGGTGGAGAGCGAGATGCCTCCGTCTGCTACGCCGTCGGATAGGGCGGACGAGCATGAAGTGTCATCACGGAGGGTATCCCCGAGCCCGGCAGAGCCAAAGAGTTCGGCGCCAACTAGAGTTCGGCCGGGGGAGCTGAAGGATCTACTTGAGAAGGCGTCCATCTCAGAAGACCACCATGCATTGATGAGTATGGTGATTGGGAGGATTTCGTCCGCCGAAAGCGGATTGCATAATGCCGTCAGGAGTTTGCTGGCGGGGTTTGAGGTACGTAAAAGTGACACACCTTTTTGACAGTTTTGCACATAACAGTGCGCCCTGTATAGATAGTAGCCCCTGAGACTCGGTAGGTTGTCGAAAGCGACAACGTACCGAGGATCAAAATCGCAGGTTTCAATTTTCGCCGTTCCTATGCAGGTGGCGGATCGTCCGGGGGCCAGCCGGACTGATGGAGTTGCTGAACTGAAGCGGCAACTCAACATTGCGGATGCGGACATCGCGCTAGTCAACAGGCGACTTGATGAGTCACAAGGTAAGTGCTTCTTGTGCGGTCACTTAGTAAGGGAGCCAAAGCTCACTCCTTACAACATGTGTTTGAAATGCAGATGGTGCCGCTACTGTGGAGAGCCTTCGGGCAGAACTTGCTCAAGCCAAGGAGCAAGCCATAAGGAGTGATGCGGCTGCCTCGAGGGCGGCCGAGGAGTTAAAAGCCGAAAGGGCTGCACACTGCCGAAGCAGGGAAGAGATGGCCGAAATGGCCGTTAAGTTAAAGGATGCTACCGACCGCAATGAGGCTCTTGAAAAGGAGCGCCTATCAGAGCAGGAAGACCTGGGGAAGGCCACCGCCGAAGCCAAGGATGCCCGTTCTGCAATGCGAGCTATAAAGGAGGAGCTGCGCCACGCCGGAGACATTGTGGCTGGCAAGCCTTTTCTGCTGCGCCGAAGGTTTATGGATCCAAAGTATGCCCGGCTTGGCCAGCTGTGGGGTCCGGAGGATCCTTATATGGACTTAGCTGTGAGTGCGGCGGATGCCTTTGTGCACTTCCGAAGTTAGAAGGATCACAGGACGGAAGAGCTGTTTTGGTCTCAATTCCATAGTCTGGATCATTCACTTCCGCTGACCGATCGGTTGGCCGAATGGGCTAAGCTGAATAGGTTGTCCGGACTTGCCATGATGGATATCGTGACTCATGTCTGGCCGGATAGGTCCAAGCCGAAGAGCTATTTTGGTTTATTGCAGCAATTTCTTGGGGCGGTGCCGCATATCAAGGCGATGAAGCGGTCGGCCTGCATAGAGGGTACGCGGATGGCCCTCGCCCGTGTGAAGACACATTGGACAGAGATGGATGCCACCGCTGTTGCGACCCAGAGTTCGGACGAAAGCCGGTTACCCGCCGAGCACTATTTTGGGGAAGTTCTGCGTGGTGCTCGTGTAATAGAGTCGCAGTGCTCAAAAAATGTCACGTTCAAATGAACGGTTTATTTTGTAAAACAATTCTTATGATGTAGGCGCTTTGTATACTTGTGCGTTCAAGTATTGAAATATCTCCTGTGTGGCCGTTTATGTATACGTGTGTATAACCTGAAAGATGGCAGTCGTCGGCTTCAGCCCCCACGCACAAGGTGCGGGGGTGTTCGCAAAAATAGCGCATTTTCACACTTATTTTGACGTCTCGGTCCTGTGAAGGAGGTGGTAGCGTAGCAAACGAGGCAACCGGACTATAATGCTTTATCACTTTCACTTAGCCATGGGAGTTCGAGTGTGGGGCCATGACATAGCCCCTGGGGGCACCGTGCTCTCCGAATTCGGGGCGCGTACGTGCCTGACCAGGAAACGGTCCTTCGTCAAAGCGGAGGAATTCTAAACATTCCGGTGGTCGATCAAGTGGTTGACCAATCTCTCGCTGTATCATGACAGTCAGTTTTCGGCTTTCTCTACTGAGGTGCTTGCCCAGCCGAACTGGGGCACAATCGCAGTAGTTCTCCTGGTGCCGCGTTAGCCGATGATACGGAACGTAAGGCAGCAAAACACAGGAGCCGGGCAAACCGAACATTTGACCAAAGACATGATTCGGAGCTGATGCATATAAGGCCTAACTTGAGACGCCGAACACTCCCTAAGGTGTTCGGTCTTTATAATAATGGGCAGAACAATGCCCTGAGCCCCTAGTGTCCAGGTACAGGCGAGGTCCTCTGACGCGGTCGATGCCAAAACGTCAGTCTCCACTCTGGTTATAATGAGAAACCAGGGGATTATAGCAACAAAAGACAGTAAAAAAGGTTTACGCAGGGTCTTAATCTGAAAAGAATCCTTGCAACGGGTCCCTACTGCACGTATGCGCCTGTGTCTCCGTTGTGCCGTTATCCTGGACGGGCGTGCACGTTGTTCATCTGTAAAAAGAGAGGAACTTAGTTGGAAAGGAAATCGTGCGAAAAAGTGCATAAAAATATTAATAAATGAATAAAGCTGAGCCTATATTAGCTCATTATTGCTTATGTGCGCAGCCCCTTGTGAAGGGGTGTGCGGCTAGGGAGCCCCTAGCTTATTTATTCCGGACTCGTCTAGCCGTGTCCGGGGTCTTAAACGACCTTTTAATGAAATGATGTCGCGTGGACCGGGCATTTTAAGCGTAAGAGACACGTAATGCGGTATTGCGTTAAAGCGGATAAAAGCTTCACGTCCCAATAGTGCTTGATAGCTACTTTTGAATGGGGCGACATGAAAGATTAGCCTTTCGCGTCGGAAGTTGTCAGATGTCCCGAACACAACTTCTAGTAATAAGGAGCCTGTGCACTTGGCGTAAGGGCCTGACATCACTCCTTTAAAGGAAGTGCAGCTATGTCGAATTTTAGTAAGGTCTATCCCCATCTTGCGGATTGTGTTCGGATATAGCAGGTTTAAATCGCTGCCGCCGTCCATCAGGACTTGTGTAAATTGTAGTCCGTCGATTATAGGATCCAATATCAGAGCAGTCCATCCCGCGTTTCGAATGCTTCTGGAATAATCCAGGTGGTTGAAAGTGATTGGTTTTGACATCCAACTTTGAGGTTCCGCTGGGGTGGACCGTGCGGTGCTTATTTTAGCGGGTGCCGTATTGTTTTTCCGTAATATCACATGAAGTGAGTTTACTGTTTTGACTTCTTGTGGGAAAGTCTTTTGTTTTCCGGTGCTCTGCTGGTGGGGTTCATCATCATCCTCGCTTGGTGTGTCGAGCCCCTTGTGTTCGGTGTTGAGTCGGCCGGACTGTTCGAAAACCCAACAATCTTGGTGGGTGTGGTTTGCAGGCCTTCCGGAGGTACTGTGGATTTGACATATCCGATCCAAAATTTTGTTTAAGTTGGATAGCTCATTACTGTTGTCCTTAAGAGGCAGTGTTTTGTTGTTTGGCCGCGAGCTTTTGAATCCGGCGTTAACCGCCGTGTTGTTTGGGCTTTTTTCTTTATTCCGGCGCTGATCCTTTCTGCGCCGTGATTTTCCGTTTCCATCTCTGATCTCGGATGTACTCGGGTCGCTGGTACTGCGTCTTGCTAGCCAGCTGTCTTCCCCCGTGCAAAAGCGGGTCATGAGGCTTGTTAGTGCGGCCATTGTCCTCGGCTTCTCTTGGCCGAGGTGTCTGGCGAGCCATTCATCTCGGATGTTGTGTTTAAAAGCTGCTAAGGCTTCAGCGTCCGGACAGTCGACTATTTGGTTCTTTTTGGTAAGGAACCTGTTCCAGAATTTGCGCGCTGACTCTCCGGGCTGTTGAGTTATATGACTTAGATCGTCTGCATCCGGAGGGCGGACATAAGTCCCTTGAAAATTTGCTCTAAACGCGTCCTCGAGCTCTTCCCAACTTCCAACAGTGTTTTCTGGGAGGCTTTTGAGCCAATGCCGAGCTAGCCCTTTGAGCTTGAGGGGTAGATATTTTATGGCGTGGAGATCATCTCCTCTAGCCATGTGTATGTGTAGTATATAATCCTCTATCCAGACTCCAGGGTCTGTTATTCCGTCGTAAGCCTCTATGTTTATGGGTTTAAACCCTGCTGGAAATTCATGATCCAGCACCTCATTGGTGAAACATAGTGGGTGTGCGGCGCCCCTGTATTTCGGTGTGCCGCTGTCTTCGAACACTTGGCGTGTTGTGTTGCTTCCTGGGGCCCTCTTTTTTGGCCCGTAAATGGACCTGACCGGGCCATTTGTTTTCCGAGGATCATGAGTCGGCTTGTGCGCGACGCTGCTTGTCGCTTTTGGCCTGTCATCTGGTCGTCTATCCGGCCAGGCGACTTCTTTATTTTTTGACTGTGGTGGCTCTATGGCTTCCTTGTCAAATTCTGGCAGCAGCTTGCGCTTCGGGTAGCTCTTTGATTGATGGCCATTGCCGTATTTGTCTGCGGTTTTGAGCACTTTGCTCCACCTCATTCTGAGTATTTCTTCCACTGTTTTGAGCTTCCATTTTTCCTTCTTTAGACTTCTTGCAGTGGTGACGAGTCTTTTGTGAAGGTTCTTATGCTCTGGTGGTGTGTCCGGCGTGAGGTCGTCTGGACTGTTGGTTTTGCCGGGCATGGATTGATTATCCGATTCGTCCTGTTCGGACGGTTGCTTGGTTGCATGTTCGTCGTCCACTGGTTTGCCCTGCTCTATTGCTGGGTCATTAGGAGCGCTGTTTTTGTCGAGGCGGGACTTAGGGTGGCGTCTGCGTCGCCGTTTTGGTTGTTTGTCGGTGGGATTATCCTTTGCCGCGCCCCGTTGGTCCTCGTTATCGCTTCCTTTTGGGGTGTCCACCATATATACACCATGGGTTGGGGTGGCCTTCCAGTGTCCGGCGAGCGCTGGTTCTTGATCGTCTCCGGCATCGTCGTCCATACCGTCGATGTCTTCGGAGTCGTATTCTAGCATGTTGGTTAGATCATCGACAGTGGCTACAAAGTGGGTGGTGGGTGGGCTTTGAATTTCTTCGTCGTCCGCATCCCAACCATCCTGGCCGTAGTTCGGCCAGGGCTCTCCGGATAGCGAGAGATACTTTAGCGAATTTAGGATGTCGCCAAAGGGTGACTGCTGAAAGATGTCCGCAGCGGTGGACTCCATGATCGGCGCCCAATCGGATTCGATTGGCAGGGGCGCAGGAGGTTCGGAGTCCGGCAGGGAGTCTGGCACCTCAGAGTCACGAGCTTTATAAGGGACGAGGTCAGTGTTCGGCTCCATCGCCGTGGAAGTTGCAGCTCCCGAGGCGGTGTCCAGCCACCCATCCTCGATCTGCGCGATCGGCTCCGAATTATGTGTCGGAGCGGATTCGTGTGCGGCCTCCAAAGTACTGTCCGGCGGCAGAGCAAGATCATACCCATCGTGACAGTGCGGCACGCTCGGCTGCAGCTTGGATCCATTGAAGATCAAGTCTCCGCGGATATCCGCCGTGAAGTTTAGGCTTCCAAATCTGACCTGATGGCCAGGGGCGTAGCTTTCGATCTGCTCCAGATGGCCAAGTGAATTGGCCTGCAGTGCGAAGCCGCCGAATACGAAGATCTGTCCGGGGAGAAGAGTCTCACCCTGGACGGCGTTGTTGTTGATTGAAGAAGCCATCAAGCCTATCGGTGACGACACAGAGGAACTCTCAATGAAAGCACCAATGTCGGTGTCAAAACTGGCGGATCTCAGGTAGGCGGTCCCGAACTGTGCATCTAGCCGGATGGTAACAGGAGACAAGGGACACGATGTTTTTACCCAGGTTCGGGCCCTCTCGATGGAGGTAAAACCCTACTCCTGCTTGATTGATATTGATGATATGGGTAGTACAAGAGTGGATCTACCACAAGATCAAGGAGGCTAAACCCTAGAAGCTAGCCTATGGTATGATTGTTGTAATGGTTGTTCGTCCTACGGACTAAAACCCTCCGGTTTATATAGACACCGGGGAGGGCTAGGGTTACACAGAGTCGGTTACAATGGTAGGAGATCTACATATCCGTATTGCCAAGCTTGCCTTCTACGCCAAGGAAAGTCCCATCCGGACACGGGACGAAGTCTTCAATCTTGTATCTTCATAGTCTTGGAGTCCAGCTGACGATGATAGTCCGGCTGTCCGGACACCCCCTAGTCCAGGACTCCCTCACCGATGATGACTAGTCCATCTCACATGATGATCGGACATGGCCTAGTTGACTCGGATCATGTAATCACTTAGATGACTAGAGGGATGCCCATCTGAGTGGGAGTTCATAAGATGAACTTAATTATCCTGAACATAGTCAAAAGATCTTTGCAAATTATGTCGTAAGCTCGCGCTTTAGTTCTACTTAGATATGTTCCTAGAGAAAATTCAGCTGAAAGTTAATAGTAGCGATTATGCGGACTAGGTCTGTAAAATGAGGATTGTCCTCGTTGCTTCGTAGAAGGCTTATGTCATTAATGCACTGCTCAGTGTGCTGAATCTCAAACGTCGTTTGTGGATGTTGCGAACATCTGACATATATGTTTTGATAACTACGTGATAGTTCAGTTAAACGGTTTAGAGTTGTGGCACCGAAGACGATTTCGAAACGTCGCGAAACATATGAGATGTTTCGAGGGCTGAAATTGGGATTTCAGGCTCGTGCCCACGTCAAGAGGTATAAGACCTCCGACGATTTTCTTAGCCTGCAAACTAAGGGATAAAAGCTCAATCGTTGAGCTTGTGCTCAGATTGTCTGAGTACAAAAATCACTTGAATCGAGTGGGAGTTGATCTTCCAGATGAGATAGTGATGTTTCTCCAAAGTCATTGCCACCAAGCTGCTAGAGCTTCATGATGAACTATAACATATCAGGGATAGATATGATGATCCTTGAGGTATTCACGATGTTTGACACCGCGAAAGTAGAAATTAAGAAGGAGCATCAATTGTTGATGGTTGGTGAAATCACTAGTTTCAAGAAGGGCAAGGGCAAGAAGGGATACTTCATGAAACGGCAAATCAGCTGCTACTCTAGTGAAGAAACCCAAGGTTGAACCCAAACCCGAGACTAAGTGCTTCTGTAATAAGGGAAACAACCACTGGAGCAGAATTACCCTAAATACTTGGTAGATAAGAAGGCTGGCAAGGTCGATAGAAGTATATAGGATATACATTATGTTAATGTGTACTTTACTAGTACTCCTAGTAGCACCAGGGTATTAGATACCGGTTCGGTTACTAAGTGTTAGTAACTCGAAATAAAAGAGCTACGGAATAAATGAAGACTAGTTAAAGGTGAGCTGACGATATGTGTTGAAAAATGTTTCCAAGTTTGATATGATCAAACATCGCACACTCCCTCTACCATCAAGATTAGTATTAAACCTGAATAATTGTCATTTGGTATTTGCGTTGAGCATAGACATGATTGAATTATGTCTATCGCAATACGGTTATCTATTATATAATTAAGACAAGAGTCTAACAAGCCATCACGTTTACCCACATATGCTAATATTATTAGCACCGTTCGATTAGAATAATAACGGCTAAGATTTAAAGATTTTTACGTTACATAAAAGAATATATGTACCAGTACTATTGAACTTGCATGTTGACACGTTAGATGCATATAAGTTAGATGCATATAAGCAATAGGAACTTTAAAAAAAAATAGAAAAAGGATATCACCGTCAAACAAATAGAATAAGGAACATAGCGGCATAATCAATAACGTGTATGCATACAAGAAGGAAACTGCAACTAGGTTCGTACGCGTATTGAAAAAGACTAGGTTTGCGTGAACCTAACGGGTACATGCATAATGCATTGGTTCAATCGGACTTTTCCCTTTTTTTAGGCATTGCTTCAATCGGACTTAGCACCATGCAATCGGCAAGTGTCTGGTTGCCTTTTAAAAAAAATTGTAACAAAAGCGTCCCGTTGCGTCAAAACTGGAGTCACTGAACGCTGCGGGTCAACAGAAAAAACTAGACGTTGGCCAGGCCAAATACCAAATCTTAAGCCCGACAGCACAAAAAAGAATCCTAAGCCTAGATCACTTAACAAAGAAAAACCAGTCAGTGCCACAATTTTTTTTACTCACTCTGACTGAAGCCAAGGCATGCATATGGAGCTTAGTCTATAATGAGCCAAAAAATGTGCAGAATAATATAAAAAGAAGACATTTAAAATATTTTAATAATTTGAAATATTTAAAATTGTATTTTAGTACTTTCTCCATTCATAAATATAAGATGTTTCAGATTAAAATGAGTGAACAAACACAATAAAACGTGTCTTTGTACATTCGATTCTAAAAAAGGTTAGAACATCTTATATTCGTGAATTGAGGGAGTATCTCCTAATGACAAGTTTGCACATTTATCGAATATATATATGCGTGTGGAATTGCTTTCATATTTTTTCTGCCAGTAAGACAACGGATTTCCCTGCTACAAAATGCAATTCCAGCCAGAGTCTGTATCAGAATAAAACCTAAGCCCAGTGACACAAGTAACCTAGGCGTATGTGGCTGGAGGCAGTGCCGAATTATGTAGCATGATGTTGGGCAACGATTATGCAAACACACAATATTAATTAGTTCCAAGCAATGCATGCATTTGGAGCTCCAGAGAAAGACGTGGCCAGTCATGCATAAATTTGGAGATTAAGGGCGTTTTCGGTAGCTCTCCATTACCCAAAACTCCTCAACTCCTCAGCCCAAATCTAACAGCCAGCTTCTCGGTAAAAAGCCTGGAGTTGATCGATCGTTCGGCAAGCTAGCTTCTCGATCTAGTACCTTACATTAGCATAAACCATCCCAAAAAATGAAATAAGATTGCAATCAGGCCCCTCTTCCTCCTACATCCGTCATCTCTCATCTATGGTGGCCGGCGTTGACCAGGACGTCTTTTCCTTGAGCCGCTGTGTTGCCATTGGGACATGAGGTGCAGCTTGCGGCTGGTGGAGGAGCACGCACGGAGGAGATGTACGAGGGGCGGACCTGGATCTAGGGATGCTCGGGGTTGCTGGGGATGGCGCCTCCTGGTCGTTGGAGATGGGACGGCGAGTGGTCCATGATAGCGGGTGCTGGGGACAACAGCGGCCGACGAGTCATGATCGATCGGATCGGCGGCGGCCTGCACGGGTTGCTGTGAGAGGGAAGGACGAGGGGATTGACCAGCGATTAGCGTTGGGCTTGTTCGCTCGGGTTGTTTCTCGTACCGGTTCGGTTTGATTGTCTCTTGGCGGTGGCAGAGGAAAGTAAATTCCTCCAACTCCCGCTTCTCAGTTTCCTCGGAGCTCGAGAAACCCAGCTCCGCAACTCCGCTGCTTTTACACTGAGAAATTCGCCAGCTTCTGTTCCTAAACTCCCGGAGTTGGAGCGTTCGGTCGAAATCCGGGTGTGGAATCGATGGAGCTGGGAGTTGGAGGGCTACCGAACAGGCCCTAAGCTCCAACCAACCAATTTGCTGAAAACTTTATAAAATGTTATTAAAAAAATTACAAAACTTTGAAAAGAGATTTCAACTTTATTTTAGTATGTCATCTGTCCTAAAATACAGATGGACCGAACATGTCACGCTAATCATTTGAGAAAACACAGGAAAAAGAAACGATGCATAAAAGAAACATGTACGTGTTTGTATGGGACCAAGCACAAGCACATCCAATCAATTAAGCTTCTGCCGGACGTACATAATTGGGATGGAGCATGTAACGATAATCATCTGAGAAAAAGTAGGAAAAAGAACAAAGCATATGCTCGGCTTTCCAGCACAACAAATCAATTAAGCTCATACAAAAAAAATCAATTAGGCTCTTCCCGTATGTTAAAAAAATTAGTCTCTGGCTGTCCGGCCGGACGAGCAGATTTTTTTTAGTTGGGGACGCACATTGATTTTTCTTTCTTTTTTTGACACAAGAAATGATTTTCCTTTTCTACTGTAACGGAGCCGATTGTTGATATCGACTCATTTCATATAAACTTGAAATAATAATAAGAAAAAAATATATTCATTTTTATATGTGCTCTGCAAGAATTCTTCAAATAGTTATATCTATATTCAATATTGCTGAAAAAGAAATTAGGACTTAGGTTTGTACACAAAATTCAACCTATCATTACCCAAACAGAGGGAAACATCTACTTTATCGTTGAACACAGTACAGGGGCAGACGCTCATACATAGTCACCCACAGTGGCGGAGCCAGCTAACTCAAGGAGTCGGGGCAAAGCCTGTATACAGTGACGTTGTCCAAAATTTGCCCCTGTAATTAGTGATATTAATCATTGTTTATGTGTACTACTTAGTGGAGAATGGCCGGAGCAGCCCCGGCAGCTGCCCGGGGTCGCCGGGAGGTAGCTCCGCCCCTGGTCACCCACACACACTTACCTCTATGAACGCACGTGCATCCTATCCCTACCGGACGACATCTTGAGATTTAAAAAATCACCATATAAATCTTCTTAGTCAACGGAAACGTCTCCTCCCACTGAATGCACATCGCTAGAAGGCCCGAAATACCAAGAAAATACGTGCACGAGTGTCAAGTCGAGAACTTAAACTCGGATTGGCTGGGAATACCACTGTCATCCTAACCATCCAGCCACAGGTTAGCTCTCGAAACATCTACCTTTTTAGAAGAAGAAAAAGAAACAACTATTGTGTTGCCACACAGTGGCAGCAAAACATGGCATCCGATCGCAGAAACAAGAGTGTGAATGCAAAAGGCAACCGAACGGCCGACAGCGTGATGCACTGTAGGACCACACTTTCAGTGTGTGTTCCTTAATATTTGTTCACCTAAAAATATATGAAATGGAAAGCTATTAAATATACAATTAATATGTGTTCTATTAGGAAATTCTATTTATAAACATGACTAGGTACAAACCGCATAGCTGAAAAGGGAACACAACTCTATTTTGTACATATATTTGGGATAACCTTTTGGTTTGCACACATTAGGTAATTCAATATTACGTCAGTAGCATAACTAAAAGTTGTAAGTGAAACTAAAACATGTAAGTAACGATACATGTTTGAGTACGAAACGATATATTTTATTATGTTAAAAATATGAGTTGATGCAAAACATTATGAGTGAGAGAGAGAGAGAGAGAGAGAGAGAGTAAATTAGTAATAAGATTGAGTTGGATGGGCAAGCGACTGTAACATTTTGACTAAAATGAGCATACCTTGAAGCGTGGAGGCATAATATTACATTAATTGAATATCACAACTGTAATGTGATTAACGATGATTCGGGTGGAGAAGGTTAACATGGATTATTTTCAACATGTCATATAGGTACATGGAGATAGATAAAAGGAAGTAGGAGTGAAATAGGAAAGAAGGAATTTAGTATAAATATAGCTTTATGGTTTAGTGTAAACAATGCCTGATAACCCAATACATGGAAATGTTTACCAATAGCTTAATACACCTAATTAAAATATTTCCTCAACCTACAATCGTGTTTTAAGATGCACATGTTATCTACAGTCCCATCTTTTTGTTTCCTCTACAAATGAATCTTAATATAGTATTCGATTAACTCCAATGAAAATTTTGAACGAATATATAACTTCATATGGTAAATCTAGCCGCGCAAATGCGCGGGTCACCCAGCTAGTTCATTTAAGGAGAATAATGTTTACTCTATTTTGAATAATACCTTCAATGGTCTTGCACCTAAAGGAATGGTTTATTGAATCTTGATCGTAGTGATACACATTTCCATGCCAAAAGATATAAGATAGTAATGATAGTACCACTTACTTATGGCACTGCCATGTGAGTCATATTGGTATAAAACGCATGAAGAAGCTCCATATTGATGGATCTTTGGACTCACTCGTTTTTGAAAAGTTTGAGACATGCGAACCATGTCTATTGGTGTATACGCATGAAGAAACCCCATGCAGATGGATCGTTTGGACTCACTTGATTTTGAATCACTTGAGATATGCAAATCATACCACATGGGCAAGATGACTGAAAAGCCTCGTTTTCAGTAAGATGGAACAAGATAGCAACTTGTTGGAAGTAACACATTTTGATATGTGCAGTCCAATGAGTGCTGAGGCATGCAGTGAATATCGTTATGTTCTTACTTCACAGATGATTCGAGTAGATGTTGAGTATATTTACTTGATGAAACACAAGTCTGAATTATTGAATGGTTCAAGTAATTTCAGAGTGAAGTTGAAAATCATCGTGACAAGAGGATAAAATGTCTATGATATGATCATAGAGATGAGTATCTGAGTTACGAGCTTTGGCACGCAATTAAGACATTGTGGAAGCTGTTTCACAATTAATACCGCATAGAACACCATAGTGTGATGGTGTGTCCGAACATCATAGTTGCACCCTATTGGATATGGTGCGTACCATGATGTCTCTTATCAAATTACCACTATCGTTCATGGGTTAGGCATTAGAGACAACCACATTCACTTTAAATAGGGCACCACGTAATTCCATTGAGATGACACTGTATGAACTATGGTTTAGAGAAACCTAAGCTGTCATTTCTTAAAGGTTTGGGGCTGCGACGCTTATGTGAAAAAGTTTTAGGTTGATAAGCTCGAACCCAAAGCGGATAAAATGCATCTTCATAGGACACTCAAAACAGTTGGGTATACCTCCTAATTCAGATCCGAAAGCAATAGGGATTGTTTCTTGAATCGGGTCCTTTCTCGAGGAAAAGTTTGTCTCGAAAAGTTGAGTGGGAGGATGGTGGAGACTTGATATGGTTATTGAACCGTCACTACAACTAGTGTGTAGCAGGGCACAGGAAGTTGTTCCTGTGGCGCCTACACCAATTGAAGTAGAAGCTTATGGTAGTGATCATGAAGTTTCGGATCAAGTCACTACCGTACCTCGTAGGGTGACAAGGATGCGTACTGATTCAGAGTGGTACAGTAATCCTATCTTGAAGGCCATGTTGCTAGACAACAATGAACCTACAAGCTATGGAGAAGCGATGGTGGGCCCAAATTCCGACAAATGGTTAGAAGCCATGAAATCCGAGATAGGATCCATGTATCATAACAGAGCATGGACTTTGGTGGACTTGCCCAATGATCGGCAAGCCATTGAGATAAATGGATCTTTAAGAAGAAGACGGACGTGGATGGTAATGTCACCATCTATGAAGCTCGACTTGTGGCGAAGAGTTTTTCACAAGTTCAAGGAGTTGACTACGATGAGATCTTCTCATCCGTAGCGATGCTTAAAGTCCGTCGGAATCATGTTAGCATTAGCTGCATTTATGAAATCTGGCAGATGGATGTCAAAACGAGTTTCCTTACCAGTTTTCGTAAGGAAAGGTTGTATGTGATACAATCAGAAATGTTTTGTCGATCCTAAGGATGCTAAAAGGTATGCTAGCTCCAGCGATCATTCCATGGACTGGAGTAAGCATCTCGGAGTTGGAATATGCACTTTGATAAGATGATCAAAGATTTTTGTTTATACAAAGTTTATGAGAAACTTGTATTTCCAAAGAAGTGAGTGGGAGCACTATAGAATTTCTGATGAGTATATGTTGTTGACATATTGTTGATCAGAAATGATGTAGAATTTCTGGAAAGCATATAGGGTTATTTGAAAAGTGTTTTTCAATAGAAAACCTGGATTAAGCTGCTTGAACATTGAGCATCAAGATCTATAAGGATAGATCAAAACGCTTAATAGTACTTTCAAATGAGCACATACCTTGACATGATCTTGAAGGTGTTCAAGATGGATCAGTCAAAGAAGGAGTTCTTGCCTGAGTTGTAAGGTATGAAGTTAAGACTTAAAGCTCGACCACGGCAGAATTGAGAAAAAGGATGAAGGTTGTCCCCTATGCTTCAGACGTAGGCTCTTTAGTATACTATGCTGTGTACCGCACCAGAAGTGTGCCTTGCCATGAGTCAGTCAAGGGGTACAAGAATGATCTAGGAATGGATCATTGGACAACGGTCAAAAATTGTCCTTGGAGTAAATAAGGACATGTTTCTCGATTATGGAGGTGATAAAGAGTTTGGCGTAAAGGGTTACGTCGATGCAAGTTTTAACACCTATCCCAGTGACTCTGAGTAGCAAACCGGATACGTATAGTGGAGCAACCATTTGGAATAGCTCCAAGTGGAGCGTGGAAGCTGCATGTACAGCATGACCTAGAGATTTGCGAAGTACATATGGATCTGAAAGTTGCAGACCCGTTGACTAAAACCTCTCTCACAAGCAAAACATGATCAAACCCCAGAACTCATTGAGTCTTAATCACATGATGATGTGAACTAGTTTAATGACACTAGTAAACTCTTTGGATGTTGGTCACATGGCGATGTGACGTGTGAATGTTAATCACATGACGATGTGAACTAGATTATTGACTCTAGTGCAAGTGGGAGACTGTTGGAAATATGCCCTAGAGACAATAATAAATTAGTTATCATTATATTTCCTTGTTCATGATAATCGTTTATTATCCATGCTACAATTGTATTGATAGGAAACTCAGATACATGTGTGGGTACATAAACAACACCATGTCCCTAGTAAGCCTCTAGTTGACTAGCTTGTTGATCAACAGATGGTTACGGTTTCCTGACCATGGACATTAGATGTCGTTGATAACGGGATCACATCATTAGAAGAATGATGTGATGGACAAGACCCAATCCTAAGCCTAGCACAAAGATCGTAGTTCGTATGCTAAAGCTTTTCTAATGTCAAGTATCTTTTCCTTAGACCATGAGATTGTGCAACTCCCGGATACAGTAGGAATGCTTTGGGTGTACCAAACATCACAACGTAACCGGGTGGCTATAAAGGTGCACTACAGGTATCTCCGAAAGTGTCTGTTGGGTTGGCACAAATCGAGACTGGGATTTGTCACTCCGTGTAAACGGAGAGGTATCTCTGGGCCCACTCGGTAGGACATCATCATAATGTGCACAATGTGACCAAGGGGTTGATCACGGGATGATGTGTTATGGAACGAGTAAAGAGACTTGCCGGTAACGAGATTGAACAAGGTATCGGGATACCGACGATCGAATCTCGGGCAAGTACAATACCGTTAGACAAAGGGAATTGTATACGGGATCGATTGAGTCCTTGACATCGTGGTTCATCAGATGAGATCATCGTGGAACATGTGGGAGCCAACATGGGTATCTAGATCCCGCTGTTGGTTATTGATCGGAGAACGTCTCGGTCATGTCTACATGTCTCCCGAACCCGTAGGGTCTACACACTTAAGGTTCGATGACGCTAGGGTTATAAAGGAAGTTTGTATGTGGTTACCGAATGTTGTTCGGAGTCCCGAATAAGATCCCGGATGTCACGAGGAGTTCCGGAATGGTCCGGAGGTAAAGATTTATATACGGAAAGTTGTTGTTCGGGTTCCGGAAAAAGTTCGGGTTTTTTCGGTATTGTACCGGGAAGCTTCCAGAAGGTTCTGGAGGATTTCGGAGGGGTCCGGAGGTCCGGAAATTGTTCCACCACGTCCAATACAGTAGCATGGGATGTAAGGGGGCGCCCTAGCCTTAATGGGCCAGGGGCACCAGCCCCCCCAAGGCCCATGCGCATGGGAGAGGGAAAACCCTAAGGGGGAGAGCCTCCACTTGACTTGGGAGGCACTCCTCCCCCCCTTGGCCGCCGCCCCCTCCTCAGATTGGATCTGAGGGGACTGGCCCCCTCTCCCTTGCCCCTATATATATGTGGGGGTGGGAGGGCAGCCGCACCACAAGTTCTGGCACAGCCCTCCCCCTCTCCCAAGTACTCCTCCTCTCCCGCGGTGCTTGGCGAAGCCCTGCAGGATTGCCACGCTCCTCCACCACCACCATGTCGTTGTGCTGCTGCTGGATGGAGTCTTCCTCAACCTCTCCCTCTCTCCTTGCTGGATCAAGGCATGGGAGACGTCATCGGGCTGTACGTGTGTTGAACGCGGAGGTGCCGTCCGTTCGGCACTAGGATCTTCGGTGATTTGGATCACGACGAGTACGACTCCTTCAACCCTGTTCTCTTGAACGCTTCCGCTTAGCGATCTACAAGGGTATGTAGATGCACTCTCCTTTCCCTCGTTGCTGGTTTCTCCATAGATAGATCTTGGTGACACGTAGGAAAATTTTGAATTTCTGCTACATTCCCCAACAGGAAGCGAGGGCAGCTCGGCGCTCGGCGCAAACCCGGCGTGCGTCAGACATGGATGCGACGGTCGGAGAAGAACAGGGCGATGGAAGACGAATTCTGGAGCACCCCTACCTGGCGCGCCAAATGTCGGATTTAGGGTTCCGGCAGACCCTTGAGGTTCGAACACTGGGGTGCGCATAGAGATTTCGCCTTCTACCTACCTGTTCCTCACCGAATCGCTGGGATCTAAACTACGAAAAGAACAACACAAGAGACACAAGGTTTATACTGGTTCAGGCCACCATTGTGGTGTAATACCCTACTCCAGTGTGTGGTGTGGTGGATTGCCTCTTGGGCTGATGATGAACAATACAGGGAAGAACTGCCTCGCGAGGGTCTGTTCTTGTGGTGCGTTGTCCCTTTGGAGGGGTTGATTCCATATGCCATATACTATGGTGGCTAGTCCTATTTATAGGCAAAGGCCCTGGGCCTCTTCCCAAATATTGAGTGGGAAGGGCGCCAACAATTGGCCATTTTGAAGGGGAACATCTGGTACACTTATCCTGACTAAAGTTGGTCCTCGCCTGTCAAAGGCTCTGGTGGTGACGCCGGCTTGGGCTCCACGGTGACCTCCATCCCGTTGTTGGACTGGTCTTGGTCTTGTTGCACCGAAATGGATGCCTTTTCTTGATGCTCTCGCCTGCGCTTGCTCCCCTTGCACCAAAGAGGAAAGAAGGACACTGCACGGGCTGGCGCCCGGCTGGCGCCCTTGGTCGTCATGGCTTGCGTCATGGGCACCTCGTGAGGTACCCCGCCTTGAACTCTCCGCCTCCTCGTGAGCCAGCCTGGTGAGGCCATGCCTAAGGAAGCTCCTTGTCGTCCGCCCCGTGAGGCTTGGCCTCTCGTGAGGGTCTTGAGCTTGTGTTGATGAAGATGGGCCATGTTGGGCCCCCTTTGAGCCACGCCGTAGGCTACAGGCAGGCAAGTCTGGGGACCCCCGTTCCCAGAACGCCGACAGCGGCGGAAGAGCTAAAAGCCGAACAAGTTGCTCACTGCCGAAGCAAGAAGGAAATGGCCGAGATGGCCGTGAAGTTGAAGAATGCTTCCGACCGCTGCAAGCTTCTTGAAAAAGAAGATCGAGCGGTGCAAGAGGACCTCAAGAAGGCCACTACCAAGGCCAAGGATGCTCGCTCTGCGATGAGAGCTATGAAGGAGGAGCTGCGTCAAGCCGGAGATATCGCGGCTGGAAAGCCCTTTCTGCTGTGGAGGAAATTCGTGGATCCTAAATATGCTCAGTTGGACCGGCTGTGGAGTGCGGAGGATGCTTATCTGGACTTGGCGGCAAGTGCCGCGGACGCGGCCGAACACTTCTGAGATCAAAAGGATCACGAAATGGAAAAGGTTTTTTGGTCGCAGTTCCATAATCCAGAGCGCCCACTTCCATTAACCGATCGCTTGGCCGAATGGGCGGAGCTGAATAGGTTATCCAGACTTGCCATGAAGGATGTCGTGAGTCTTTTGTGGCCAAAAGGCCCGAGCCGAAGAGTTATTTTGGCTTGGTGCAGCAGTTCCTTGGTGTGGTGCCGCATATCAATGCAATGAGGAGGTCGGCATGCATAGAGGGTGCGCGGATGGCTCTTGCCCGTGTCAAGACATACTGGGCGGAGATGAAGGCCACCGATGTTGCATCCCAAGATTCAGACGGAAGCCGAGTACCTGTCGAGCACTATTTTTAGGAAGTTCTACAGGGCACTCGTTTAATAGAGACGCAGTGCTTGAAGGATGTTATGTTCGAATGACATGTATTATTGTGAAACAATGTATCGATGGAATATAAAAGCTTTTTCTACGGTGCCTTTCAAGAATTAAAATACCTCCTCTGCGGCCGCTAATGTATATGTATATATAACCTGAAATATGGCAGTCTTCGGCTTCAGCCCCCACGCATATAATGCGGGGGTGTTTGCAAAAGGTGCATTTTCACACTTGATCCAACGTCTTGGTCCTATAAAGGAGGTGGTAGCGCAGCAAACTAGGCAACCGGACTATAATGCTTTATCACTTTCACTTAGCCATAGGAGTTTGACAGTGGGGCTACTATATAGCCCCTAGGGGCACTGCGTTCACCCGAATTCGGGGCGCGTATGTGCCTGACCGAGAAACGACCCTTCGTCAATGCGGAGGAATCCTATAGATTCCGTCGGGTCATCGAGTGGTTGACCAGTCTCACGCTATATCATGACAGTCAGCTTTCGGCTTTCTCTACTGAGGTGCTCGCCTGGCCGAACCGGGGCACAATCGTAGTAGTTCTCCTGGTGCCGCCTTAGCCGATAGAGCGGAACGTAAGGCAGAAAAAAAGGAGCCGGGCAAACCCAACATTTGACCAAAGACATGATTCGGAGCTGATGCATATAAGGCCTAACTCGAGACGCCAAACACTCCCTAAGGTATTCGGTCTTTATGAAAACGGGCCAAACAACGCCCTTGGTAATAAGCCCCTGGTGTCCAGGTACGCACAAAATTCTGACGTGGCCCATGCCAAAACGCCAGCCTCCTCCTTGGTTATGGCAAGAAACCAGGGGATGTGTATCAACAAGAGACAGTAAAAAAGGTTTACACAGGGTCTTAATCTGAAAAGAATCCTTGTCACGGGTCCCTACTGCTTGTCTGCGCCTGTGTCTCCGTTGTGCCGTATCCTGGACGGGTGTAGCATGGTGTTCATCTGTAAAAGAGGGGAACTTAGTTGAAAAAGATCGTGCGAAAATGTACGTTATACTAAATAAACAAAGTACAATTCAAAAAATGAATAAAATTGAGCTTTATTGTCTCTTGTTGTACATGCGCGGAGCCCCTTGTATGGGGGTATGCGGCTAGTAAGCCCTTGTATGTATACGCCGGACTCGTCTAGCCGTGTCCGGGGTTTGAACGACCTGTTTATGTGCTTTGATTGGTGAAGCCAGCTTATTGTGTGGCTGTCAAGGCAGTCACACCATCTTCCGCGCTCGAGGAACACTCGGTATTTCCCTTTCGGAGATGATGCCTCGCGGACCGGGCATTTTAAGTGTAAGGGATGCATAATGCGGTATTGCGTTAAAGTGGGCGAAAGCTTCGTGTCCCAGTAGTGTTTGGTAGCTACTTGTGAACAGGGCGAGGTGGAAGGTTAACTTTTCGCGTCGGAAGTTGTCGGGTGAGCCGAACACAACTTCTAGCAGTAGAGAGCCCGTACAATGGGCATATGGGCCTGGCATTACCCCTTGAAAGGAAGTGTTGCTATGGCTAATTTTGGTTGGGTCTATCCCCATTTTGCGGATTGTGTCCTGGTATAGCAGGTTTAGATCACTGCCGCTGTCCATTAGGACTTGTGTAAATTGGAGTCCGTCAATTATCGGATCTAATATCAAGGCAGTCCATCCTGCATTCCGGATACTTCTAGAGTAATCCTGATGGTCGAAGGTGATTGGTTTTAACAACCAGTGGCGGACTCCTCTGGGATAGGCCGTATGGCACGTACCTCTATGGGCGCCGCTCTATTTTTCCCTTTTGTCACGCGAAGTGAGTTTACTATTTTGACTTCTTGTGGGAAATTCTTTTGTTTTCCGGTGCTCTGCTTGTGGGGTTCGTCATCGTCCTCGCTTGGTGTGTCGAGCCCCTTGTGTTCGGCATTGAGTTTGCCGGACTGCTTGAAGACCCAACAATCTCTGTGGGTATGGTTTGCAGGCTTCCTGGGAGTACTGTGGATTTGGCATATCTTGTCCAAGATTTTGTTTAAGTTAGATAGCTCGTCCCTGTTATCCTTAAGGGGCAATTTTTTATGCCGAGAGCTTTTGAATCCGGCGTTGACTGCCGTGCTCTTCGGGCTGTTTCCCTTGGTCCGGTGCTGGTCCTTGCTGCATCGTGGTTTCCTGTTTCCATCCCTGACTTCGGATGTACTTGGGTCACTGGTATTGCATCTTGCCAGCCAGCTATCCTCTCCCGCGCAAAAGCGGGTCATGAGGCTTGTTAATGCGGCCATTATTCTTGTCTTTTCTTGGTCGAGGTGTCTGGCAAGCCATTCGTCTCGGATGTTGTGTTTGAAAGCTGCTAAGGCTTCAGCGTCCGGACAGTCAACTATTTGGTTCTTTTTAGTAAGGAATCTGTTCCAGAATTTTTAGGCTGACTCTCTGGGTTGTTGAGTTATGTGACTTAAATCGTCTGCTTCCGGAGGTCGGACATAGGTCCCTTGAAAATTTGCCCGAAAAGCATCCTCGAGCTCCTCCCAACTTCCAATGGTGTTTTCGAGGAGGCTTTTGAGCCAATGCTGGGCTGGCCCTTTGAGCTTGAGGGGTAAGTATTTTATGGCGTGGAGGTCATCTCCTCTAGCCATGTGTATGTGGAGGATGTAATCCTCAATCCAGACTCCAGGGTCTGTTGTTCCGTCGTATGCCTCTATGTTTACGGGCTTGAATCCCGCTGGAAATTCATAATCCAGAACCCCATCGGTGAAACATAGGGGGTGTGCGGCACCCCTATATTGAGGTGTACCGTAATATTCGGATACTTGATGTGTTGCATTGCTTACTAGAGCTTGCTTTCTTGGCCCGTAGATAGATCTAACTGGGCCATCTTTTTGATGCGAATCCGTGTGCGGGTCGCGTGTCGGCTTGTGTGCGGCGCCATTTGCCTCTCTATGTTTGCCATGGGATCGTCTATCCGACCGGGTGGTCTCCTTGTTCTTTGATTGTGGGGGCTCTACGGCCTCCTCATCAAATTCAGGCAGTAGTTTTCGCTTCGGGTAGCTCGTTGTTCAGCGACTATCGCCGTATTTGTCTGCGGTGTTGAGTACTTTGCTCCATCTAGTTCTGAGCGCATCTTCCGCTGTTTGGAGCTTCCGCTTCTGCTTTTTTAGGCTACGCGCAGTGGCGACGAGCCTTTTGTGGAGGTTCTTCTGCTCCAGCAACTTGTCCGGCGTGAGATTGTCCGGACTGTTATCTTCGCCGGGGACGGATTGTTTATCCAGGTTGTCCTGTTCGGACGGTGGCTCAATGGCATGTTCGTCATCCACCGGTTCGCCCTGCTCTATGGCTGGGTCTGTATGGCTGCTGTCTTTGTCGAGGCGGGATTTTGAGCGGCGCTTACGTCGCCGTTTTGACTACTTTTCGAGGGAATGATCCCTCGTGGCGTCCCGTTGTTCCTCGTCGTCGCTTCCTTTAGGTATGTCCACCATGTATACATCGTGAGATGAGGTGGCTGTCCAGTGCCTTATAGGTGCTGGTTCATGCTTATCTCCTACATCGTCGTCCATACCGTCCATGTCTTCGGAGTCGAAATCGAGCACGTCGTTTAAACTTTCGATAGTGGCTACGAAGTGGGTGGTGGGTGGGCTTTGAATTTCTTCATCGTTCGCATCCCAACCTTTCTGACCATAATCCGGCTAGGGCTCTCCTGATAAAGAGAGAGACTTTAGTGAATTCAGGATGTCACCAAAGGGCGAGTGCTGAAAGATGTCCGCGGTGGTGAACTCCATGATCAGCGCCCAATCGGATTCGATTGGCAGGGGCACGGAAGGTTTGGAGTCCGGAGAGGAGTCCGGCACCTTGGAGTCATGAGCTTCGCAAAGGACAGGGTTGGTGTTCGGCTCAATCGCCGTAGAGATCGCAGCCCCCGAGGCGGAGTCCAGCCACCCGTCCTCGATCGGCGCAATCGGCTCCGAACTAAGGGTCGAAGCGGGCACTGGTGCGGCCCCCAGGGCACTGTTCAGCGGTAGAGCTAGATCATGCCCATCGTGACAGTGCGGCATGCCTGGCTGTGGCTCGAACCCGTCGAAGATCAAGTCTCCGCGGACGTCAGCCGTATAGTCCAAAGTTCCAAATCTGACCTGATGGCCAGGGGCGTAGCTTTCAATCTGCTCCAGATGGCCAAGCGAATTGGCCCGCAGTGCAAAGCCGCCGATTACGAAGATCTGTCCGGGGAGAAAAGTCTCACCCTGGACCGCATCATTGTTGATGATCGGAGGAGCCATTGGGCCTAAAAGGTGACGACACAGAGGAACTCTCAATGAAAGCACCAATGTCGATGTCAAAACCGGCGGATCTCGGGTAGGGGGTCCCGAACTGTCCGTCTAGGCGGATGGTAACAGGAGACACGGGACACGATGTTTTTACCCAGGTTCGGGCCCTCTCGATGGAGGTAAAACCCTACTCCTGCTTGACTAATATTGATGATATGGGTAGTACAAGAGTAGATCTACCACGAGATCAGAGAGGCTAAACCCTAGAAGCTAGCCTATGGTATGATTGTCGTTCGTCCTACGGACTAAAACCCTCCGGTTTATATAGGCACCGAAGAGGGTTAGGGTTACACAGAGTCGGTTACAATGGTAGGAGATCCACATATCCGTATCGCCAAGCTTGCCTTCCACGCCAAGGAAAGTCCTATCCGGACACGGGATGAAGTCTTTAATCTTGTATCTTCATAGTCCAGGAGTCCGGCCAAAGGTGATAGTTCGGCTATCCGGACACCCCCTAATCCAGGACTCCCTCACCGCTCGTCCGCTTCGAGGCCGCGTGGCAGGCGGTCACCTATCTCCCACCGCCCAACATTAATGCGCACGCGCGGCCGGCCCCACCTGTCATCCGCCCAGGTGCGCGGTAGGCGTCCTTCTTAAATGGGAAGCCCGTGGATCGGTCGCAGTCCACGCTTCCACTCCAGCCTCCTCGAAACTCAACACCCAAACCCTAGCTCTCCCTTCCCTTTCCTCGAGGTTGCCGGTCGCGCGCAGCCATGGTGCGGTGGAGCTTCAGCCGCAAGGGGGCGTACGACCACGAGGCTGGCTCATCCTCGGGCCGCCGCCGCGGCGGCGTCAAAAAGGAGTCTGCATCACCATCACAGAGGGCCCCGCACCTCCCGCATTATACATCGCCCATGCCGTCGTTATTGGGAGACGAGGATGCCGCTCCCCTTGAGCGATGTGCACCTACCCAATAACTGCCATTTGTGCACGGATCGTGTGCCGATCCCGCCGGTCCCGATGAGCGGTTGTGCACGCCGCAAGGAGATCGAACGCCGCCGCCGCCTCCTGCCAGACGACCTCTACTACGACCCCAGGTACGCCGTCGACTCCGCCCTTTGGGACACATGGTTCTGGGATGAGCACGACACGCGGCGCGCCTCCTTCGCCGGCACCTCGTAGGGGCCGCGTCGGCCACGTGTGTGCCGCGCACGTGCTCCGAGCCCTCCCCAAGTGCGCCGACGTAGGGTGGTGCACGACATCACACCGACGCCATCGCCTTCGCCCTCTCCATCGCCACCACCAACTCCTCGCATGACAGAGGAGGAGGAGGCTCGACTCATTCAACGTGTCATGGAGGACTCCATGAATACGCACGAAGAGCGCCAGTTGGAGGGCTTGGAGACCATGATGGACCTCTCTGCCGCCGGCGACGTCGCCTTCCCCGAGCTGGAGATGGTGGACATCAAGGAGGAGGTGCTGGACGAGGAGCCCGTCGCCATGTTCCACTCGGGCCTGGTGGGACAGCGATGGAGCTAGTCGTGCACGGCTCCGGACATGGCCGACGCCGTGGGGGGCGTGAACTGGTGCCCCACGCCGCCACGGTCACCAGAGCGCGAGCCGTCGCCATGGGGGGGGGAGGTGGTGCAGGCACCTCCCACCTTCCAGCAAGCTCCCGTCTACCAGGCACCGCCACCCCACCTCTGGACGCCACCGGCCTACATCGACCTTGTCAGCGACGAGGACGACAACGGCGACGCGTGAGGAGATGGCGAGTCCACGGCATCGATGGGCCTGGTAGGAGCGCGTGGGCGGCATTTTTTTTGTTTTTTATGTTAATTATGTCTATGTGAACTGTGGAACCGGGCCATTTTGTGGCCGTGATGTTTAATTGTGTTTATGTTTTTATGTTTGCGTTTATTTTTTTCGACATTTTATTTTAGTTTTTACGATTTTTAATCTCGTGATTTGTGGTGCAGCCGCTCATTGGGCGCACCGACAACCCAACGGTCCCAAGCGAACATGGGCGACCCCATTGCCGCCCCAAACAGACGAAAATAGGCCAAAACGGACATCCATTTGGGTTTGTGTGCTGGAGTTGTCCTAATGGCTGGGGGAAGCTTGTCGATGTCAGCTTGCCATAAAAAGACGCAAACTTTGAGCGGCACCCTTGCCGCCCAAAGAGCTTTGGCGAAATTGATCTTAGGGCCCCGAACGAAGTTAGCATACATAGATGGTTAGGCCATCCTCGGTTGACATTCAATTATGTTGAGTATATATTTGTGTTGCATGTATTACGTGTTGTGGCCCATCTTCTAGCTGTGTATAGTTGAGGTTGAGGCCTACCCTGTACTTATATATACGTGCATCAGCACCCCATCAATACAACGACTATTGTATTGCAAACTATTCGTCTACATGGTATCATCCTTTTCGGTCCAAACCTAGGGTTCGCTGCCGCTATCGCGCCTCCTCGCGCCGCCGCCGCCGCACCCACCACCTCTACACCCCCACCGCCACGCTCCTCCTCTCCTATCCCGCGCCACTGCTGTCCATGCAGCCCGCTTCCGCCCGCCTCGCGCGCCACCCGCAGCCGCCGCCGCGCCTCTCTTCGTCGCGCTGTCGCTTGCTGCCTCGCGCCGTGCCACCCGGCGTTGCTGCCCCTTCCTCACCCATAGCCGCGCCCCCCTCCATAGCCGCCGCACCCCGTGCCGCCGCTGTTCTCCTCCTCCTCTCCCCACAAAAAAAATCCTAACCCTACCCACGCCGCCATGTCTTCCACGGGCTCCTCCACGACCCGCTCGTCGAACCCCTTCTCCGACACTGAACCCTCCACTGCCGCCATCCGTGACCTCAACATTGAGGCCCGGGTCTCTATCCGCCTCGAAAAGTCCAGCACGTCATACTACGTGTGGAAGACCTACTTCAACCTCATCTTCCGCGAGTACTTTCTCACCGAGCACATCGACGGTTCCGTGGACAACGAGTACACGTGGGGCGATCTGGAGTGGTCCGCCATTGAGGTTGCGATCATCTGATATTTCTACCAGACCGTCTCGAAGGACATCTTCCACACAGTTATTGCCGAGGACGAAGACGCCTCCGCCGTGAGGGCCTAGATCAATGCGCTCTTCACCGACAACAAACTTCAACGCCTTGTTTTCTTGCAGCAGGAGTTCTTCGGCTATCACCAGGACAACTCCCTCATCGATGAGTACTGCATGAGGCTCAAGATGCTCGCCGACGAGCTTCGCGACATCGACGCCAAGGTCTCTGATGACCTCATGCTCATCACCCTCACTGCTAACCTCAATGAGGACTTCGGCAATGTGGCGTCCAACCTCACCCTGCTGCCACAACCCACTTTCCAGCGCGTCGTCGTGTTCCTCAAACTTGAGGAGCGCCGGATGACGTGCTCGCGGGGGCCCTGCCCCACGGGCCACGCCTCATTCGCCCGCGCCTGCCGACTACTTTCCATTGCCGCCCGCACAGCCCGTGCCCCCTGCGCCTTCCCAACAGCCGCAAGGTGGCGGGGCCCGGCACAACAAGCAGGGCGGCGGGGGCCGGCGCCTGCAGTAGCAAGCACAAGGTGCGCCGGGGTGGGGGGGCAGTGAGGCCCGCTACCAGCAACATCCTTCGCCGTGGGCCGCAGGCAGAACCCATGGACGGGTGTCGTCCATGCCTATCACATGCCCGTCCCACGGGCCCCTCCACCGGGTCTTCTTGGTCCCCGCCCCGTGGGCCATCAGGCATTCTTCGGTGCCCCTACCAGCCCTACGGTGCTCCCCTCGGTTGCCACCCCTCGGTGGCTATGGCATGCCCGCCCAGGCGCCACCCTACAGAGGCCAGCCACCGGTACCTGCATCGTGGGACCCCGCCCTCCTGGCCGCCCTACACTCTGTGCCGTCTCTGAGTAACTATGACGGTGGAGGCGACTTGTACGTGGACTCAGGTGCTACTGCGCACTTGACAGCTCATCCCGGTAACCTATCCTCTTCCACTCCAGTTAACACACCCACTCGTATCACCGTTCACAACGTTTCTTCTTTACCTATCACTCATGTCGGTAGTACTAGTTTTCCTTCTAGTTACACACCTATCACTATGTATAATGTCCTTGTCTCACCTGACTTAGTCACTAGCTTAGTTTCCGTTCGTTGTCTTACTTGTGAGAATCGACTTACTGTTGAATTTGACAGTGTTGGTTTTTTTATGAAGGACGCCCATACCCGGATGGTGCTTCATCGATGTGATAGCCCTGAAGAGCTCTATCACGTGCATGCCGGCGCCTCCACCTCCACACCCGTCACCGCAACCCCACCGGTTTGTGTCAAATTCTTAGGAGTTTTTCTTTCTCATGTAATAAGCTCGATGAGCATACTTGTGAGGCTTATGTTTGGGCAAGCACATTCATCTTCCCTTTAGTGCGTCTACTACAGTTTCCACTTTTCCGTTTCAATTACTTCATAGTGATGTTTGGACATCTCCCGTTGCGAGTAACACGGGCTATCCATACTACTTGGTGATTTTAGATGATTATTCTCATTATGTGTGGACTTTTCCTCTTCGTCGTAAATCCGATGCTCTCGCCACACTCACCGCCTTTTATTCCTATGTCACCACACAGTTTGGTCGCCCCACACTTGCATTCCAAACGGATAATGGAAAAGAGTTTGAAAATGTCGCTCTTCGCACTTCTCACCTCTCATGGCACCACCTTCCATCTAACTTGTCCTTACACCTCACAACAGAACGGCCACGCCGAACACATCTTCCGCACTCTTAAGGACTGCGTTCGCATGTTACTCTTTCACTCTAATGTGCCCGCTCGGTTTTGCCCCGATGCTCTTGTCACCGCCACTCTTCTAGTTAACATTCATCCGTGTCTCCCTTGGTGGAACTACGCCCCTCACCACCTTCTCTTTGGTACACCGCCGTCCTATGATGGTCTCCGCATCTTTCGATGTCTTTGTTATCCTAGCACCGTGTCCACCATGCCACACAAACTCGCACCACGTTCCGTCCCATGCGTCTCCCTTGGCTACCCCTAACACCAAAGGTTACCGGTGCTATGATCCTATCACTCATCGTGTGTACACCTTGAGGCACGTGTACTTTGTTGAGACGGTGTTCCCTTTTTCAAGTTTCTCCGACTTCGACTCCTTCGGCGCCGACCCCCGCGCCCCTGCTTGGAGCGATGCGCGGCGGAGCCCCCCGGAGAACCCCCCAGCACGACACCTTCTGCCGTCGCCGCCCGGTTTTTCGACTTCCTCTCCCGAGGTCGAGTCAGACTGGGCCCCCAGGTCCCTGTCTTCCTCCTATGAGGTTGAATCAGCGGGCGCCGTCACCCCAGCAACGGGCTCGACGTCCCCCTCGCCCGTCACCACCTCAGTCATCGGCTTAGATGTCGCCACTGCCACCATGGCCCCTACCGTGGCCACGGCCCCCACCACCGCCGTGGCCCCCACCACTGCCGCGGGCCCCGCTGTCGCAGCTGCCCCGCCTCTTGGCATGATGACCCGCGCCCGGGCCGGTGTGATTCGGCCGAGCACGTGCTACTCCTCCGACGAGTATGTGTGCACCGCCTCGACATCGACACCATCACCCATTCCCGCCTCCGCTCGCACTGCCCTTCGGGATCCCCACTAGATCGCCGCAATGCAGGAGGAGTTCGATGCCCTACAGCGCAACCTCAAGTGGCAGCTTGTTTCGCGACCCCCTCGTGCCAACATCATCACTGGCAAGTGGGTGTTTCGCCACAAGACCCGCCCGGACTGTTTTCTCGAGCTCTACAAGGCTTGGTGGGTGGTTCGTGGATTTCGGTAGCGTGCAGGCATGGACTTCACTGACACCTTCGCCCAGTTGTTAAACCGGGCACGATCCACGCAATGCTCCAGTTGGCAGTCTCGCGCGTCTGGCCTGTGCACCAGTTGGGTGTCTTCAACACTACCAAAACAAGACACATCCGTGACATTTTGGGCCGAATGAAATTTTCTCTGTCATGCTTATGACACTTCTATGACGATAATTGTGACAAAACCTGGTATCATCATAGATGTGGTGGGCTCCTACTTCTATGACAAAAAATCATGACATAAAATGGGATTTTCGTCCTAGGCGGGCCAGAGATGCAGCTGCATGACATTCTTTGGGCCGTCCATGACGGAAAAAACCATGGTAGAAGCGAGGGCTTGGAAAATATCGGGGAGTTTCCGGTTACGGTGGGTGGTCGGGGGCCGGGCGATGCGCATTTCTATCATACACGTACGCGCGTGGGTGCGAGGCGTTGGGCTCTAACTGAACCCGAGCAAGGCGTTTGCCTACTGCACCCGAGTGATTGCACTAGCTATGCTACTGAACCCCGATCGATCCATTGCTGTTAACTAAACCCGATCGAGTGATTCCTTTGCTACTGCTGCTAACTGAAGCCGATCGAACCTGCTGCCTCTTGATGAAAAGTGAG
>NC_057801.1:198242843-198351022 GCF_018294505.1 Triticum aestivum | reverse complement strand
CGCTGGATGAACAAGACCCCGATCGATAGAGCCGGTTGGGGGTGGATGAACAGGACCCCGTGCAGGGCTAGATGAACAGGACAACCCCGTGGAGGGTTGGTTGAACAGTAGCTGGTGGAGGGCTGGATGAACAATAACCCATGGAGGGGTGGCTGAACAGGACCCCGTGGAGAGGGTTGGTTGAACAGTAGCTGGTGGAGGAGCGGTGGAGGCTGGATGAACAGGAGCCCGTTGATGAATAGTCACAGGTGGAGGCTGGAGGAGGTCGACGTTGGATAAACAGTAGCCCGTGGAGGCTGGAGGAGGTCGACGGTGGAGATGAATAATAGCCTGTGGAGTCCTGTTTTGCGGTACGCCACACCCCTCCCAATGGACAAGACCCCCGTTTCGACCGTAGCGCTCCAACACAAATCCGTTTCCTCCATTTTGCGGTACGCCACACCCCTCCTGATCAACAAGACCCCGTTTCGACCGTAGGCACTCGAACACAAGTCCGTTTCCTATGTTTCACGGTACGCCAGACCCCTCCCGATGAACAGGATCCTGTTTCGACCCTAGGCGGTCGAACACAAGGCTGTTTCCTCCATTCTGCGGTATGCCCGATGAACACGACGAGGCAGTTTCTCCGTTCCGACCCAGTCGGTTGGCTGCCCATGAACAGTACGCCATCACTGCCTCTCCATGGACACGACCCCTAGCCGTACATATGTGCGAGTAGGCGTTCGAGACCCCGCCTGTATGTATGTACATGGCCGTATTTACTTTCTTGCACCCTAGCTGTACGTACGTGTACATGCTACATGCGTGCCTCTACTACGACACGTGCCCTTCCTTACTCGGCCACGGTTCATCGCTGCAGCCTGCAGACAGACCGATCGACAGTATGTACATACATGTTCGCGACCAGAATGACAACGCCACGTACGCTTCGACTAGGTGGGTCCCGACTGTCAGGCACTTCCTTGCGTGCGAAGATGTAGCTGGTGGGTCCCAGCAGTCAGGAGGAAACATTTTTTTTTGCAAAATGCGGTGGCCCGTCCGGTGGGTCCCTATTGTCAGGTGGAGGAACCATCATTTTGCACGTAATAAGGAGGCACTTCCTTGCTGCGGCCATGGACGCAGCTGTCAGCCTCTCCACGTATTGTACTCTTTTGATGGAAGTCGTTCCTTGACCACATTGACCGCTGCGCCGAGAGCACCAAGGCAGTGGACGACGACGAGGCCTACGAAGGGGACGACGCGGAGCCGAGGAAGACGCGACAGTGGATGCCCACACAGAGAGGAGTACGAGGGTTCACTGTTTCTGCTGCAGTGTGAAGCTGCCGTCGCCGCAGGGCCTGGCCAGCGGTGGGAGTGCTAGGGGGCGCTGAGGCCTCCGCGGCAGCATAGCCGACCTCGGGAGGCAGGAGCAGGTGGCAAGACCGGCGCTGGTTTGGGCGGCTAGAGCAAGAAGACCAGAGGTTGAAGAAGCACTATGGCCGTTGGATGGACATCGTACGGTCACTAGAGCTAGAATCGTTCATATTGACTAAGTTGACAAAGCCCTCTGTCCCCGTCAACTTAGTAGGCCCACAAGTCAGCCTCCCACTATGGTGGGTCCCAGCTAGTAGGGGGAGTATTCATTTTTTTTGTGTTGACCACACCGCGCTGAGCGCATCCAAGTTGATGGACGAGGGTGAGGCCGTGGACAGCAACGAGGTGGAGATGGGAAGACACGGGAGTGAAGTCGTAGACAGAGTGATGTACGAGGGTTAACTGGTTCTGGTGCAGTGTAATTCGGCAGTCGGTGGAGAAAAATAGGAGGTGTGGAGGGGTGGAGGGATGCCTGGCCGTCGGTGGGGTAGCACTTCACAGTGAAGCGCGCTAAGCAGAGCTGCTAGTAGCAGGAGGCGGGAGCAGGTGGTCCCGGTGGTGCTAGAGGAAGAAGACGAGATATCGAAGATGGATGCCAGTCGCTGGATGTAAATCCAACGGCTAACGATGTAAGAATCATTTGTTGACTAAGTTGATAATGACTTGCGTTGGCTTCGACCTATTGGCCCACATTTCTGCCTCAAAAAATGTGGCATATATTCAACCCATTTTTTCCAGAATTTACAATCCATTTGATCTTTTTTTTGAGAATTAAACTCCTTTTGCTGGGCTCAGTGAACAAATAATGTAGCGTCCATGCGGCCCATTTATTTTTTTCAAAAAAATTACAGGCCATTTGCACTTTCTCGAAATACACGATTTTGCTAGGCTGGTTCTAATTATAATGTTGGGTTGGGCGCACAATGTTATCAAAAAATAAACATGGGCTGAGCATTTTGTTATAAATATATTTAAATAATAAGTGATTTATTATTACATTGGTCCTTAAATCTTACCAAGCTTTTGTACACAATCACTAGGATTTTCGTTGCCTCAATGCAAAAAAAATCCAGGATTTTATTGTTAAGAAAATACTTTATAAGTTAATAAGATGTGGAATATTGTTTTCTTATATATGTAAGTATCTATTAAATATATGATGACAATAACAATAATATATAATAACATATAAAATAATTTAAATATATATAATATAGTTAGAAGGGAAACATAAGTTGGACCTGACGTTCCTATTCTTATGTAGAAAAATAGAACAGACCTCTACGTTTTCTTCAAAAAAGTACATAAGTTGGGCTGCCAATGTTTCAGGAAAAATAAAACCTCGGATGGAAGGCACTTTTATACTCCTATGAAACTACATTTTTTAAGTGCTAAAAATAGATCTCTAGAATTCATAAAATACTTCATATGCTCAATACTGCAAATCTGAAATTCAAAACACATTCATATCTAAAAGTACTTGCAAAATACACAACACAAAACACAATTCACAACCTACAAATATTGACAACCCTAAGCTCCTCCTGACAATTCACAACCTGCCCGACTACTGCCTGGGAGGGGGTAGTCCCCTCCTATTCCTTGGCGGCAGACAGCCGTCCCGTGAGATGATATGAACGGCGAGGGAGAGGATGGCGGGGAAGCATCGTCAGGCCAACTGCTATTCTCCTCTTGCAGTTGGGTTCGGTTGATGAAGACTCCACCGGCTCGCTCTGGCACCGCACCCTCACAAATGGCACCCTGTAGATGCTCAATCCTTCAATCTTTGGTGGATGCTCCATCTGGGATAGATAGTCCCAGCACCGCTCCCTCATGATCAGATTCGGTGAATCTGTTTGCTCCATGGCCCAGAGGAGCAGCTCTACGTACTCCCGCGTGACTCCCTTTGGGAGTAGCCCCTGAGACTCGGTAGGTTGTCGAAAGCGACAACGTACCGAGGATCAAAATCGCAGGTTTCAATTTTCGCCGTTCCTATGCAGGTGGCGGATCGTCCGGGGGCCAGCCGGACTGATGGAGTTGCTGAACTGAAGCGGCAACTCAATGTTGCGGATGCGGACATCGCGCTAGTCAACAGGCGACTTGATGAGTCACAAGGTAAGTGCTTCTTGTGCGGTCACTTAGTAAGGGAGCCAAAGCTCACTCCTTACAACATGTGTTTGAAATGCAGATGGTGCCGCTACTGTGGAGAGCCTTCGGGCAGAACTTGCTCAAGCCAAGGAGCAAGCCAGAAGGAGTGATGCGGCTGCCTCGAGGGCGGCCGAGGAGTTAAAAGCCGAAAGGGCTGCACACTGCCGAAGCAGGGAAGAGATGGCCGAAATGGCCTTTAAGTTAAAGGATGCTACCGACCGCAATGAGGCTCTTGAAAAGGAGCGCCTATCAGAGCAGGAAGACCTGGGGAAGGCCACCGCCGAAGCCAAGGATGCCCGTTCTGCAATGCGAGCTATAAAGGAGGAGCTGCACCACGCCGGAGACATTGTGGCTGGCAAAGCCTTTTCTGTTGCGCCGAAGGTTTATGGATCCAAAGTATGCCCGGCTTGGCCAGCTGTGGGGTCCGGAGGTTCCTTATATGGACTTAGCTGTGAGTGCGGCGGATGCCTTTGTGCACTTCCGAAGTTAGAAGGATCACAGGACGGAAGAGCTGTTTTGGTCTCAATTCCATAGTCCGAATCATTCACTTCCGCTGACCGATCGGTTGGCCGAATGGGCTAAGCTGAATAGGTTGTCCGGACTTGCCATGATGGATATCGTGACTCATGTCTGGCCGGATAGGTCCAAGCCGAAGAGCTATTTTGGTTTATTGCAGCAATTTCTTGGGGCGGTGCCGCATATCAAGGCGATGAAGCGGTCGGCCTGCATAGAGGGTGCGCGGATGGCCCTCGCCCGTGTGAAGACACATTGGACAGAGATGGATGCCACCGCTGTTGCGACCCAGAGTTCGGACGAAAGCCGGTTACCCGCCGAGCACTATTTTGGGGAAGTTCTGCGTGGTGCTCGTGTAATAGAGTCGCAGTGCTCAAAAAATGTCATGTCCAAATGAACGGTTTATTTTGTAAAACAATTCTTATGATGTAGGCGCTTTGTATACTTGTGCGTTCAAGTATTGAAATATCTCCTGTGTGGCCGTTTATGTATACGTGTGTATAACCTGAAAGATGGCAGTCGTCGGCTTCAGCCCCCACGCACAAGGTGCAGGGGTGTTCGCAAAAATAGCGCATTTTCACACTTATTTTGACGTCTCGGTCCTGTGAAGGAGGTGGTAGCGTAGCAAACGAGGCAACCGGACTATAATGCTTTATCACTTTCACTTAGCCATGGGAGTTCGAGTGTGGGGCCATGACATAGCCCCTGGGGGCACCGTGCTCTCCGAATTCGGGGCGCGTACGTGCCTGACCAGGAAACGGTCCTTCGTCAAAGCGGAGGAATTCTAAACATTCCGGTGGTCGATCAAGTGGTTGACCAATCTCTCGCTGTATCATGACAGTCAGTTTTCGGCTTTCTCTACTGAGGTGCTTGCCCAGCCGAACTGGGGCACAATCGCAGTAGTTCTCCTGGTGCCGCGTTAGCCGATGATACGGAACGTAAGGCAGCAAAACACAGGAGCCGGGCAAACCGAACATTTGACCAAAGACATGATTCGGAGCTGATGCATATAAGGCCTAACTCGAGACGCCGAACACTCCCTAAGGTGTTCGGTCTTTATAATAATGGGCAGAACAATGCCCTGAGCCCCTAGTGTCCAGGTACAGGCGAGGTCCTCTGACGCGGTCGATGCCAAAACGTCAGTCTCCACTCTGGTTATAATGAGAAACCAGGGGATTATAGCAACAAAAGACAGTAAAAAAAGGTTTACGCAGGGTCTTAATCTGAAAAGAATCCTTGCAACGGGTCCCTACTGCACGTATGCGCCTGTGTCTCCGTTGTGCCGTTATCCTGGACGGGCGTGCACGTTGTTCATCTGTAAAAAGAGAGGAACTTAGTTGGAAAGGAAATCGTGCGAAAAAGTGCATAAAAATATTAATAAATGAATAAAGCTGAGCCTATATTAGCTCATTATTGCTTATGTGCGCAGCCCCTTGTGAAGGGGTGTGCGGCTAGGGAGCCCCTAGCTTATTTATTCCGGACTCGTCTAGCCGTGTCCGGGGTCTTAAACGACCTTTTAATGAAATGATGTCGCGTGGACCGGGCATTTTAAGTGTAAGAGACACGTAATGCGGTATTGCGTTAAAGCGGATAAAAGCTTCACGTCCCAATAGTGCTTGATAGCTACTTTTGAATGGGGCGACATGAAAGATTAGCCTTTCGCGTCGGAAGTTGTCAGATGTCCCGAACACAACTTCTAGTAATAAGGAGCCTGTGCACTTGGCGTAAGGGCCTGACATCACTCCTTTAAAGGAAGTGCGGCTATGTCGAATTTTAGTAAGGTCTATCCCCATCTTGCGGATTGTGTTCGGATATAGCAGGTTTAAATCGCTGCCGCCGTCCATCAGGACTTGTGTAAATTGTAGTCCGTCGATTATAGGATCCAATATCAGAGCAGTCCATCCCGCGTTTCGAATGCTTCTGGAATAATCCAGGTGGTTGAAAGTGATTGGTTTTGACATCCAACTTCGAGGTTCCGCTGGGGTGGACCGTGCGGTGCTTATTTTAGCGGGTGCCGTATTGTTTTTCCGTAATATCACATGAAGTGAGTTTACTGTTTTGACTTCTTGTGGGAAAGTCTTTTGTTTTCCAGTGCTCTGCTGGTGGGGTTCATCATCATCCTCGCTTGGTGTGTAGAGCCCCTTGTGTTCGGTGTTGAGTCGGCCGGACTGTTCGAAAACCCAACAATCTCGGTGGGTGTGGTTTGCAGGCCTTCCGGAGGTACTGTGGATTTGACATATCCGATCCAAAATTTTGTTTAAGTTGGATAGCTCATCACTGTTGTCCTTAAGAGGCAGTGTTTTGTTGTTTGGCCGCGAGCTTTTGAATCCGGCGTTAACCGCCGTGTTGTTTTGGCTTTTTTCTTTATTCCGGCGCTGATCCTTTCTGCGCCGTGATTTTCCGTTTCCATCTCTGATCTCGGATGTACTCGGGTCGCTGGTACTGCGTCTTGCTAGCCAGCTGTCTTCCCCCGTGCAAAAGCGGGTCATGAGGCTTGTTAGTGCGGCCATTGTCCTCGGCTTCTCTTGGCCGAGGTGTCTGGCGAGCCATTCATCTCGGATGTTGTGTTTAAAAGCTGCTAAGGATTCAGCGTCCGGACAGTCGACTATTTGGTTCTTTTTGGTAAGGAACCTGTTCCAGAATTTGCGCGCTGACTCTCCGGGCTGTTGAGTTATATGACTTAGATCGTCTGCATCCGGAGGGCGGACATAAGTCCCTTGAAAATTTGCTCTAAACGCGTCCTCGAGCTCTTCCCAACTTCCAACAGTGTTTTCTGGGAGGCTTTTGAGCCAATGCCGAGCTAGCCCTTTGAGCTTGAGGGGTAGATATTTTATGGCGTGGAGATCATCTCCTCTAGCCATGTGTATGTGTAGTATATAATCCTCTATCCAGACTCCAGGGTCTGTTATTCCGTCGTAAGCCTCTATGTTTATGGGTTTAAACCCTGCTGGAAATTCATGATCCAGCACCTCATTGGTGAAACATAGTGGGTGTGCGGCGCCCCTGTATTTCGGTGTGCCGCTGTCTTCGAACACTTGGCGTGTTGTGTTGCTTCCTGGGGCCCTCTTTTTTGGCCCGTAAATGGACCTGACCGGGCCATTTGTTTTCCGAGGATCATGAGTCGGCTTGTGCGCGACGCTGCTTGTCGCTTTTGGCCTGTCATCTGGTCGTCTATCCGGCCAGGCGACTTCTTTATTTTTTGACTGTGGTGGCTCTATGGCTTCCTTGTCAAATTCTGGCAGCAGCTTGCGCTTCGGGTAGCTCTTTGATTGATGGCCATTGCCGTATTTGTCTGCGGTTTTGAGCACTTTGCTCCACCTCATTCTGAGTATTTCTTCCACTGTTTTGAGCTTCCGTTTTTCCTTCTTTAGACTTCTTGCAGTGGTGACGAGTCTTTTGTGAAGGTTCTTATGCTCTGGTGGTGTGTCCGGCGTGAGGTCGTCTGGACTGTTGGTTTTGCCGGGCATGGATTGATTATCCGATTCGTCCTGTTCGGACGGTTGCTTGGTTGCATGTTCGTCGTCCACTGGTTTGCCCTGCTCTATTGCTGGGTCATTAGGAACGCTGTTTTTGTCAAGGCGGGACTTAGGGTGGCGTCTGCGTCGCCGTTTTGGTTGTTTGTCGGTGGGATTATCCTTTGCCGCGCCCCGTTGGTCCTCGTTATCGCTTCCTTTTGGGGTGTCCACCATATATACACCATGGGTAGGGGTGGCCTTCCAGTGTCCGGCGAGCGCTGGTTCTTGATCGTCTCCGGCATCGTCGTCCATACCGTCGATGTCTTCGGAGTCGTATTCTAGCATGTCGGTTAGATCATCGACAGTGGCTACAAAGTGGGTGGTGGGTGGGCTTTGAATTTCTTCGTCGTCCGCATCCCAACCATCCTGGCCGTAGTTCGGCCAGGGCTCTCCGGATAGCGAGAGATACTTTAGCGAATTTAGGATGTCGCCAAAGGGTGACTGCTGAAAGATGTCCGCAGCGGTGAACTCCATGATCGGCGCCCAATCGGATTCGATTGGCAGGGGCGCAGGAGGTTCGGAGTCCGGCAGGGAGTCTGGCACCTCGGAGTCACGAGCTTTATAAGGGACGAGGTCAGTGTTCGGCTCCATCGCCGTGGAAGTTGCAGCTCCCGAGGCGGTGTCCAGCCACCCATCCTCGATCTGCGCGATTGGCTCCGAATTATGTGTCGGAGCGGATTCGTGTGCGGCCTCCAAAGTACTGTCCGGCGGCAGAGCAAGATCATACCCATCGTGACAGTGCGGCACGCTCGGCTGCAGCTTGGATCCATTGAAGATCAAGTCTCCGCGGATATCCGCCGTGAAGTTTAGGCTTCCAAATCTGACCTGATGGCCAGGGGCGTAGCTTTCGATCTGCTCCAGATGGCCAAGTGAATTGGCCCGCAGTGCGAAGCCGCCGAATACGAAGATCTGTCCGGGGAGAAAAGTCTCACCCTGGACGGCATTGTTGTTGATTGAAGAAGCCATCAAGCCTATCGGTGACGACACAGAGGAACTCTCAATGAAAGCACCAATGTCGGTGTCAAAACTGGCGGATCTCAGGTAGGCGGTCCCGAACTGTGCATCTAGCCGGATGGTAACAGGAGACAAGGGACACGATGTTTTTACCCAGGTTCGGGCCCTCTCGATGGAGGTAAAACCCTACTCCTGCTTGATTGATATTGATGATATGGGTAGTACAAGAGTGGATGTACCACAAGATCAAGGAGGCTAAACCCTAGAAGCTAGCCTATGGTATGATTGTTGTAATGGTTGTTCGTCCTACGGACTAAAACCCTCCGGTTTATATAGACACCGGGGAGGGCTAGGGTTACACAGAGTCGGTTACAATGGTAGGAGATCTACATATCCGTATTGCCAAGCTTGCCTTCTACGCCAAGGAAAGTCCCATCCGGACACGGGACGAAGTCTTCAATCTTGTATCTTCATAGTCTTGGAGTCCGGCTGACGATGATAGTCCGTCTGTCCGGACACCCCCTAGTCCAGGACTCCCTCACCGATGATGACTAGTCCATCTCACATGATGATCGGACATGGCCTAGTTGACTCGGATCATGTAATCACTTAGATGACTAGAGGGATGCCCATCTGAGTGGGAGTTCATAAGATGAACTTAATTATCCTGAACATAGTCAAAAGATCTTTGCAAATTATGTCGTAAGCTCGCGCTTTAGTTCTACTTAGATATGTTCCTAGAGAAAATTCAGCTGAAAGTTAATAGTAGCGATTATGCGGACTAGGTCTGTAAAATGAGGATTGTCCTCGTTGCTTCGTAGAAGGCTTATGTCATTAATGCACTGCTCAGTGTGCTGAATCTCAAACGTCGTTTGTGGATGTTGCGAACATCTGACATATATGTTTTGATAACTACGTGATAGTTCAGTTAAACGGTTTAGAGTTGTGGCACCGAAGACGATTTCGAAACGTCGCGAAACATATGAGATGTTTCGAGGGCTGAAATTGGGATTTCAGGCTCGTGCCCACGTCAAGAGGTATAAGACCTCCGACGATTTTCTTAGCCTGCAAACTAAGGGATAAAAGCTCAATCGTTGAGCTTGTGCTCAGATTGTCTGAGTACAAAAATCACTTGAATCGAGTGGGAGTTGATCTTCCAGATGAGATAGTGATGTTTCTCCAAAGTCATTGCCACCAAGCTGCTAGAGCTTCATGATGAACTATAACATATCAGGGATAGATATGATGATCCTTGAGGTATTCACGATGTTTGACACCGCGAAAGTAGAAATTAAGAAGGAGCATCAATTGTTGATGGTTGGTGAAATCACTAGTTTCAAGAAGGGCAAGGGCAAGAAGGGATACTTCATGAAACGGCAAATCAGCTGCTACTCTAGTGAAGAAACCCAAGGTTGAACCCAAACCCGAGACTAAGTGCTTCTGTAATAAGGGGAACAACCACTGGAGCAGAATTACCCTAAATACTTGGTAGATAAGAAGGCTGGCAAGGTCGATAGAAGTATATAGGATATACATTATGTTAATGTGTACTTTACTAGTACTCCTAGTAGCACCAGGGTATTAGATACCGGTTCGGTTACTAAGTGTTAGTAACTCGAAATAAAAGAGCTACGGAATAAATGAAGACTAGTTAAAGGTGAGCTGACGATATGTGTTGAAAAATGTTTCCAAGTTTGATATGATCAAACATCGCACACTCCCTCTACCATCAAGATTAGTATTAAACCTGAATAATTGTCATTTGGTGTTTGCGTTGAGCATAGACATGATTGAATTATGTCTATCGCAATACGGTTATCCATTATATAATTAAGACAAGAGTCTAACAAGCCATCACGTTTACCCACATATGCTAATATTATTAGCACCGTCCGATTAGAATAATAACGGCTAAGATTTAAAGATTTTTACGTTACATAAAAGAATATATGTACCAGTACTATTGAACTTGCATGTTGACACGTTAGATGCATATAAGCAATAGGAACTTTAGAAAGAAAAATAGAAAAAGGATATCACCGTCAAACAAATAGAATAAGGAACATAGCGCCATAATCAATAACGTGTATGCATACAAGAAGGAAACTGCAACTAGGTTCGTACGCGTATTGAAAAAGACTAGGTTTGCGTGCACCTAACGGGTACATGCATAATGCATTGGTTCAATCGGACTTTTCCCTTTTTTTAGGCATTGCTTCAATCGGACTTAGCACCATGCAATCGGCAAGTGTCTGGTTGCCTTTTAAAAAAAATTGTAACAAAAACGTCCCGTTGCGTCAAAACTGGAGTCACTGAACGCTGCGGGTCAACAGAAAAAACTAGACGTTGGCCAGGCCAAATACCAAATCTTAAGCCCGACAGCACAAAAAAGAATCCTAAGCCTAGATCACTTAACAAAGAAAAACCAGTCAGTGCCACAATTTTTTTTACTCACTCTGACTGAAGCCAAGGCATGCATATGGAGCTTAGTCTATAATGAGCCAAAAAATGTGCAGAATAATATAAAAAGAAGACATTTAAAATATTTTAATAATTTGAAATATTTAAAATTGTATTTTAGTACTTTCTCCATTCATAAATATAAGATGTTTCAGATTAAAATGAGTGAACAAACACAATAAAACGTGTCTTTGTACATTCGATTCTAAAAAAGGTTAGAACATCTTATATTCGTGAATTGAGGGAGTATCTCCTAATGACAAGTTTGCACATTTATCGAATATATATATGCGTGTGGAATTGCTTTCATATTTTTTCTGCCAGTAAGACAACGGATTTCCCTGCTACAAAATGCAATTCCAGCCAGAGTCTGTATCAGAATAAAACCTAAGCCCAGTGACACAAGTAACCTAGGCGTATGTGGCTGGAGGCAGTGCCGAATTATGTAGCATGATGTTGGGCAACGATTATGCAAACACACAATATTAATTAGTTCCAAGCAATGCATGCATTTGGAGCTCCAGAGAAAGACGTGGCCAGTCATGCATAAATTTGGAGATTAAGGGCGTGTTCGGTAGCTCTCCATGACCCAAAACTCCTCAACTCCTCAGCCCAAATCTAACAGCCAGCTTCTCGGTAAAAAGCCTGGAGTTGATCGATCGTTCGGCAAGCTAGCTTCTCGATCTAGTACCTTACATTAGCATAAACCATCCCAAAAAATGAAATAAGATTGCAATCAGGCCCCTCTTCCTCCTACATCCGTCATCTCTCATCTATGGTGGCCGGCGTTGACCAGGACGTCTTTTCCTTGAGCCGCTGTGTTGCCATTGGGACATGAGGTGCAGCTTGCGGCTGGTGGAGGAGCACGCACGGAGGAGATGTACGAGGGGCGGACCTGGATCTAGGGATGCTCGGGGTTGCTGGGGATGGCGCCTCCTGGTCGTTGGAGATGGGACGGCGAGTGGTCCATGATAGCGGGTGCTGGGGACAACAGCGGCCGACGAGTCATGATCGATCGGATCGGCGGCGGCCTGCACGGGTTGCTGTGAGAGGGAAGGACGAGGGGATTGACCAGCGATTAGCGTTGGGCTTGTTCGCTCGGGTTGTTTCTCGTACCGGTTCGGTTTGATTGTCTCTTGGCGGTGGCAGAGGAAAGTAAATTCCACCAACTCCCGCTTCTCAGTTTCCTCGGAGCTCGAGAAACCCAGCTCCGCAACTCCGCTGCTTTTACACTGAGAAATTCGCCAGCTTCTGTTCCTAAACTCCCGGAATTGGAGCGTTCGGTCGAAATCCGGGTGTGGAATCGATGGAGCTGGGAGTTGGAGGGCTACCGAACAGGCCCTAAGCTCCAACCAACCAATTTGCTGAAAACTTTATAAAATGTTATTAGAAAAATTACAAAACTTTGAAAAGAGATTTCAACTTTATTTTAGTATGTCATCTGTCCTAAAATACAGATGGACCGAACATGTCACGCTAATCATCTGAGAAAACACAGGAAAAAGAAACGATGCATAAAAGAAACATGTACGTGTTTGTATGGAACCAAGCACAAGCACATCCAATCAATTAAGCTTCTGCCGGACGTACATAATTGGGATGGAGCATGTAACGATAATCATCTGAGAAAAAGTAGGAAAAAGAACAAAGCATATGCTCGGCTTTCCAGCACAACAAATCAATTAAGCTCATACAAAAAAAATCAATTAGGCTCTTCCCGTATGTTAAAAAAATTAGTCTCTGGCTGTCCGGCCGGACGAGCAGATTTTTTTTAGTTGGGGACGCACATTGATTTTTCTTTCTTTTTTTGACACAAGAAATGATTTTCCTTTTCTACTGTAACGGAGCCGATTGTTGATATCGACTCATTTCATATAAACTTGAAATAATAATAAGAAAAAAAAATATTCATTTTTATATGTGCTCTGCAAGAATTCTTCAAATAGTTATATCTATATTCAATATTGCTGAAAAAGAAATTAGGAGTTAGGTTTGAACACAAAATTCAACCTATCATTACCCAAACAGAGGGAAACATCTACTTTATCGTTGAACACAGTACAGAGGCAGACGCTCATACATAGTCACCCACAGTGGCGGAGCCAGCTAACTCAAGGAGTCGGGGCAAAGCCTGTATACAGTGACGTTGTCCAAAATTTGCCCCTGTAATTAGTGATATTAATCATTGTTTATGTGTACTACTTAGTGGAGAATGGCCGGAGCAGCCCCGGCAGCTGCCCGGGGTCGCCGGGAGGTAGCTCCGCCCCTGGTCACCCACACACACTTACCTCTATGAACGCACGTGCATCCTATCCTTACCGGACGACATCTTGAGATTTAAAAAATCACCATATAAATCTTCTTAGTCAACGGAAACGTCTCCTCCCACTGAATGCACATCGCTAGAAGGCCCGAAATACCAAGAAAATACGTGCACGAGTGTCAAGTCGAGAACTTAAACTCGGATTGGCTGGGAATACCACTGTCATCCTAACCATCCAGCCACAGGTTAGCTCTCGAAACATCTACCTTTTTAGAAGAAGAAAAAGAAACAACTATTGTGTTGCCACACAGTGGCAGCAAAACATGGCATCCGATCGCAGAAACAAGAGTGTGAATGCAAAAGGCAACCGAACGGCCGACAGCGTGATGCACTGTAGGACCACACTTTCAGTGTGTGTTCCTTAATATTTGTTCACCTAAAAATATATGAAATGGAAAGCTATTAAATATACAATTAATATGTGTTCTATTAGGAAATTCTATTTATAAACATGACTAGGTACAAACCGCATAGCTGAAAAGGGAACACAACTCTATTTTGTACATATATTTGGGATAACCTTTTGGTTTGCACACATTAGGTAATTCAATATTACGTCAGTAGCATAACTAAAAGTTGTAAGTGAAACTAAAACATGTAAGTAACGATACATGTTTGAGTACGAAACGATATATTTTATTATGTTAAAAATATGAGTTGATGCAAAACATTATGAGTGAGAGAGAGAGAGAGAGAGAGAGAGAGTAAATTAGTAATAAGATTGAGTTGGATGGGCAAGCGACTGTAACATTTTGACTAAAATGAGCATACCTTGAAGCATGGAGGCATAATATTACATTAATTGAATATCACAACTGTAATGTGATTAACGATGATTCGGGTGGAGAAGGTTAACATGGATTATTTTCAACATGTCATATAGGTACATGGAGATAGATAAAAGGAAGTAGGAGTGAAATAGGAAAGAAGGAATTTAGTATAAATATAGCTTTATGGTTTAGTGTAAACAATGCCTGATAACCCAATACATGGAAATGTTTACCAATAGCTTAATACACCTAATTAAAATATTTCCTCAACCTACAATCGTGTTTTAAGATGCACATGTTATCTACAGTCCCATCTTTTTGTTTCCTCTACAAATGAATCTTAATATAGTATTCGATTAACTCCAATGAAAATTTTGAACGAATATATAACTTCATATGGTAAATCTAGCCGCGCAAATGCGCGGGTCACCCAGCTAGTTCATTTAAGGAGAATAATGTTTACTCTATTTTGAATAATACCTTCAATGGTCTTGCACCTAAAGGAATGGTTTATTGAATCTTGATCGTAGTGATACACATTTCCATGCCAAAAGATATAAGATAGTAATGATAGTACCACTTACTTATGGCACTGCCATGTGAGTCATATTGGTATAAAACGCATGAAGAAGCTCCATATTGATGGATCTTTGGACTCACTCGTTTTTGAAAAGTTTGAGACATGCGAACCATGTCTATTGGTGTATACGCATGAAGAAACCCCATGCAGATGGATCGTTTGGACTCACTTGATTTTGAATCACTTGAGATATGCAAATCATACCACATGGGCAAGATGACTGAAAAGCCTCGTTTTCAGTAAGATGGAACAAGATAGCAACTTGTTGGAAGTAACACATTTTGATATGTGCAGTCCAATGAGTGCTGAGGCATGCAGTGAATATCGTTATGTTCTTACTTCACAGATGATTCGAGTAGATGTTGAGTATATTTACTTGATGAAACACAAGTCTGAATTATTGAATGGTTCAAGTAATTTCAGAGTGAAGTTGAAAATCATCGTGACAAGAGGATAAAATGTCTATGATATGATCATAGAGATGAGTATCTGAGTTACGAGCTTTGGCACGCAATTAAGACATTGTGAAAGCTGTTTCACAATTAATACCGCATAGAACACCATAGTGTGATGGTGTGTCCGAACATCATAGTTGCACCCTATTGGATATGGTGCGTACCATGATGTCTCTTATCAAATTACCACTATCGTTCATGGGTTAGGCATTAGAGACAACCACATTCACTTTAAATAGGGCACCACGTAATTCCGTTGAGATGACACTATATGAACTATGGTTTAGAGAAACCTAAGCTGTCATTTCTTAAAGGTTTGGGGCTGCGACGCTTATGTGAAAAAGTTTTAGGTTGATAAGCTCGAACCCAAAGCGGATAAAATGCATCTTCATAGGACACTCAAAACAGTTGGGTATACCTCCTAATTCAGATCCGAAAGCAATAGGGATTGTTTCTTGAATCGGGTCCTTTCTCGAGGAAAAGTTTGTCTCGAAAAGTTGAGTGGGAGGATGGTGGAGACTTGATATGGTTATTGAACCGTCACTACAACTAGTGTGTAGCAGGGCACAGGAAGTTGTTCCTGTGGCGCCTACACCAATTGAAGTAGAAGCTTATGGTAGTGATCATGAAGTTTCGGATCAAGTCACTACCGTACCTCGTAGGGTGACAAGGATGCGTACTGATTCAGAGTGGTACAGTAATCCTATCTTGAAGGCCATGTTGCTAGACAACAATGAACCTACAAGCTATGGAGAAGCGATGGTGGGCCCAAATTCCGACAAATGGTTAGAAGCCATGAAATCCGAGATAGGATCCATGTATCATAACAGAGCATGGACTTTGGTGGACTTGCCCAATGATCGGCAAGCCATTGAGATAAATGGATCTTTAAGAAGAAGACGGACGTGGATGGTAATGTCACCATCTATGAAGCTCGACTTGTGGCGAAGAGTTTTTCACAAGTTCAAGGAGTTGACTACGATGAGATCTTCTCATCCGTAGCGATGCTTAAAGTCCGTCGGAATCATGTTAGCATTAGCTGCATTTATGAAATCTGGCAGATGGATGTCAAAACGAGTTTCCTTACCAGTTTTCGTAAGGAAAGGTTGTATGTGATACAATCAGAAATGTTTTGTCGATCCTAAGGATGCTAAAAGGTATGCTAGCTCCAGTGATCATTCCATGGACTGGAGTAAGCATCTCGGAGTTGGAATATGCACTTTGATAAGATGATCAAAGATTTTTGTTTATACAAAGTTTATGAGAAACTTGTATTTCCAAAGAAGTGAGTGGGAGCACTATAGAATTTCTGATGAGTATATGTTGTTGACATATTGTTGATCAGAAATGATGTAGAATTTCTGGAAAGCATATAGGGTTATTTGAAAAGTGTTTTTCAATAGAAAACCTGGATTAAGCTGCTTGAACATTGAGCATCAAGATCTATAAGGATAGATCAAAACGCTTAATAGTACTTTCAAATGAGCACATACCTTGACATGATCTTGAAGGTGTTCAAGATGGATCAGTCAAAGAAGGAGTTCTTGCCTGAGTTGTAAGGTATGAAGTTAAGACTTAAAGCTCGACCACGGCAGAATTGAGAAAAAGGATGAAGGTTGTCCCCTATGCTTCAGACGTAGGCTCTTTAGTATACTATGCTGTGTACCGCACCAGAAGTGTGCCTTGCCATGAGTCAGTCAAGGGGTACAAGAATGATCTAGGAATGGATCATTGGACAACGGTCAAAAATTGTCCTTGGAGTAAATAAGGACATGTTTCTCGATTATGGAGGTGATAAAGAGTTTGGCGTAAAGGGTTACGTCGATGCAAGTTTTAACACCTATCCCAGTGACTCTGAGTAGCAGACCGGATACGTATAGTGGAGCAACCATTTGGAATAGCTCCAAGTGGAGCGTGGAAGCTGCATGTACAGCATGACCTAGAGATTTGCGAAGTACATATGGATCTGAAAGTTGCAGACCCATTGACTAAAACCTCTCTCACAAGCAAAACATGATCAAACCCCAGAACTCATTGAGTCTTAATCACATGATGATGTGAACTAGTTTAATGACACTAGTAAACTCTTTGGATGTTGGTCACATGGCGATGTGACGTGTGAATGTTAATCACATGATGATGTGAACTAGATTATTGACTCTAGTGCAAGTGGGAGACTGTTGGAAATATGCCCTAGAGACAATAATAAATTAGTTATCATTATATTTCCTTGTTCATGATAATCGTTTATTATCCATGCTACAATTGTATTGATAGGAAACTCAGATACATGTGTGGGTACATAGACAACACCATGTCCCTAGTAAGCCTCTAGTTGACTAGCTTGTTGATCAACAGATGGTTATGGTTTCCTGACCATGGACATTAGATGTCGTTGATAACGGGATCACATCATTAGAAGAATGATGTGATGGACAAGACCCAATCCTAAGCCTAGCACAAAGATCATAGTTCGTATGCTAAAGCTTTTCTAATGTCAAGTATCTTTTCCTTAGACCATGAATTGTGCAACTCCCGGATACAGTAGGAATGCTTTGGGTGTACCAAACATCACAACGTAACCGGGTGGCTATAAAGGTGCACTACAGGTATCTCCGAAAGTGTCTGTTGGGTTGGCACAAATCGAGACTGGGATTTGTCACTCCGTGTAAACGGAGAGGTATCTCTGGGCCCACTCGGTAGGACATCATCATAATGTGCACAATGTGACCAAGGGGTTGATCACGGGATGATGTGTTATGGAACGAGTAAAGAGACTTGCCGGTAACGAGATTGAACAAGGTATCGGGATACCGACGATCGAATCTCGGGCAAGTACAATACCGTTAGACAAAGGGAATTGTATACGGGATCGATTGAGTCCTTGACATCGTGGTTCATCAGATGAGATCATCGTGGAACATGTGGGAGCCAACATGGGTATCCAGATCCCGCTGTTGGTTATTGACCGGAGAACGTCTCGGTCATGTCTACATGTCTCCCGAACCCGTAGGGTCTACACACTTAAGGTTCGATGACGCTAGGGTTATAAAGGAAGTTTGTATGTGGTTACCGAATGTTGTTCGGAGTCCCGAATAAGATCCCGGATGTCACGAGGAGTTCCGGAATGGTCCGGAGGTAAAGATTTATATATGGAAAGTTGTTGTTCGGGTTCCGGAAAAAGTTCGGGTTTTTTCGGTATTGTACCGGGAAGCTTCCAGAAGGTTCCGGAGGATTTCGGAGGGGTCCGGAGGTCCGGAAATTGTTCCACCACGTCCAATACAGTAGCATGGGCTGTAAGGGGGCGCCCTAGCCTTAATGGGCCAGGGGCACCAGCCCCCCCAAGGCCCATGCGCATGGGAGAGGGAAAACCCTAAGGGGGAGAGCCTCCACTTGACTTGGGAGGCACTCCTCCCCCCCTTGGCCGCCGCCCCCTCCTCATATTGGATCTGAGGGGACTGCCCCCCTCTCCCTTGCCCCTATATATATGTGGGGGTGGGAGGGCAGCCGCACCATAAGTTCTGGCGCAGCCCTCCCCCTCTCCCAAGTACTCCTCCTCTCCCGCGGTGCTTGGCGAAGCCCTGCAGGATTGCCACGCTCCTCCACCACCACCATGTCGTTGTGCTGCTGCTGGATGGAGTCTTCCTCAACCTCTCACTCTCTCCTTGCTGGATCAAGGCATGGGAGACGTCACCGGGCTGTACGTGTGTTGAACGCGGAGGTGCCGTCCGTTCGGCACTAGGATCTTCGGTGATTTGGATCACGACGAGTACGACTCCTTCAACCCTGTTCTCTTGAATGCTTCCGCTTAGCGATCTACAAGGGTATGTAGATGCACTCTCCTTTCCCTCATTGCTGGTTTCTCCATAGATAGATATTGGTGACACGTAGGAAAATTTTGAATTTCTGCTACATTCCCCAACAGGAAGCGAGGGCAGCTCGGCGCTCGGCGCGAACCCGGCGTGCGTCAGACATGGATGCGACGGTCGGAGAAGAACAGGGCGATGGAAGACGAATTCTGGAGCACCCCTACCTGAATGTCGGATTTAGGGTTCCGGCAGACCCTTGAGGTTCGAACACTGGGGTGCGCATAGAGATTTCGCCTTCTACCTACCTGTTCCTCACCGAATCGCTGGGATCTAAATTACGAAAAGAACAACACAAGAGACACATGGTTTATACTGGTTCAGGCCACCATTGTGGTGTAATACCCTACTCCAGTGTGTGGTGTGGTGGATTGCCTCTTGGGCTGATGATGAACAATACAGGGAAGAACTGCCTCGCGAGGGTCTGTTCTTGTGGTGCGTTGTCCCTTTGGAGGGGTTGATTCCAGATGCCATATACTATGGTGGCTAGTCCTATTTATAGGCAAAGGCCCTGGGCCTCTTCCCAAATATTGAGTGGGAAGGGTGCCAACAATTGGCCATTTTGAAGGGGAACATCTGGTACACTTATCCTGACTAAAGTTGGTCCTCGCCTGTCAAAGGCTCTGGTGGTGACACCGGCTTGGGCTCCACGGTGACCTCCATCCCGCTGTTGGACTGGTCTTGGTCTTGTTGCACCGAAATGGATGCCTTTTCTTGATGCTCTCGCCTGCGCTTGCTCCCCTTGCACCAAAGAGGAAAGAAGGACACTGCACGGGCTGGCGCCCGGCTGGCGCCCGGCTGGCGCCCTTGGTCGTCATGGCTTGCGTCATGGGCACCTCGTGAGGTACCCCGCCTTGAACTCTCCGCCTCCTCGTGAGCCAGCCTGGTGAGGCCATGCCTAAGGAAGCTCCTTGTCGTCCGCCCCGCGAGGCTTGGCCTCTCGTGAGGGTCTTGAGCTTGTGTTGATGAAGATGGGCCGTGTTGGGCCCCCTTTGAGCCACGCCGTAGGCTACAGGCAGGCAAGTCTGGGGACCCCCGTTCCTAGAACTCCGACAGCGGCGGAAGAGCTAAAAGCCGAACAAGTTGCTCACTGCCGAAGCAAGAAGGAAATGGCCGAGATGGCCGTGAAGTTGAAGAATGCTTCCGACCGCTGCAAGCTTCTTGAAAAAGAAGATCGAGCGGTGCAAGAGGACCTCAAGAAGGCCACTACCGAGGCCAAGGATGCTCGCTCTGCGATGAGAGCTATGAAGGAGGAGCTGCGTCAAGCCGGAGATATCGCGGCTGGAAAGCCCTTTCTGCTGTGGAGGAAATTCGTGGATCCTAAATATGCTCAGTTGGACCGGCTGTGGAGTGCGGAGGATGCTTATCTGGACTTGGCGGCAAGTGCCGCGGACGCGGCCGAACACTTCTGAGATCAAAAGGATCACGAAATGGAAAAGGTTTTTTGGTCGCAGTTCCATAATCCAGAGCGCCCACTTCCATTAACCGATCGCTTGGCCGAATGGGCGGAGCTGAATAGGTTATCCAGACTTGCCATGAAGGATGTCGTGAGTCTTTTGTGGCCGAAAAGGCCCGAGCCGAAGAGTTATTTTGGCTTGGTGCAGCAGTTCCTTGGTGCGGTGCCGCATATCAATGCAATGAGGAGGTCGGCATGCATAGAGGGTGCGCGGATGGCTCTTGCCCGTGTCAAGACATACTGGGCGGAGATGAAGGCCACCGATGTTGCATCCCAAGATTCAGACGGAAGCCGAGTACCTGTCGAGCACTATTTTTAGGAAGTTCTGCAGGGCACTCGTTTAATAGAGACGCAGTGCTCGAAGGATGTTATGTTCGAATGACATGTATTATTGTGAAACAATGTATCGATGGAATATAAAAGCTTTTTCTACGGTGCCTTTCAAGAATTAAAATACCTCCTCTGCGGCCGCTAATGTATATGTATATATAACCTGAAATATGGCAGTCTTCGGCTTTAGCCCCCACGCATATAATGCGGGGGTGTTTGCAAAAGGCGCATTTTCACACTTGATCCAACGTCTTGGTCCTATAAAGGAGGTGGTAGCGCAGCAAACTAGGCAACCGGACTATAATGCTTTATCACTTTCACTTAGCCATAGGAGTTTGACAGTGGGGCTACTATATAGCCCCTAGGGGCACTGCGTTCACCCGAATTCGGGGCGCGTATGTGCCTGACCGGGAAACGACCCTTCGTCAATGCGGAGGAATCCTATAGATTCCGTCGGGTCATCGAGTGGTTGACCAGTCTCACGCTATATCATGACAATCAGCTTTCGGCTTTCTCTACTGAGGTGCTCGCCTGGCCGAACCGGGGCACAATCGCAGTAGTTCTCCTGGTGCCGCCTTAGCCGATAGAGCGGAACGTAAGGCAGAAAAAAAAGGAGCCGGGCAAACCCAACATTTGACCAAAGACATGATTCGGAGCTGATGCATATAAGGCCTAACTCGAGACGCCAAACACTCCCTAAGGTATTCGGTCTTTATGAAAACGGGCCAAACAACGCCCTTGGTAATAAGCCCCTGGTGTCCAGGTACGCACAAAATTCTGACGTGGCCCATGCCAAAACGCCAGCCTCCTCCTTGGTTATGGCAAGAAACCAGGGGATGTGTATCAACAAGAGACAGTAAAAAAGGTTTACACAGGGTCTTAATTTGAAAAGAATCCTTGTCACGGGTCCCTACTGCTTGTCTGCGCCTGTGTCTCCGTTGTGCCGTATCCTGGACGGGTGTAGCATGGTGTTCATCTGTAAAAGAGGGGAACTTAGTTGAAAAAGATCGTGCGAAAATGTACGTTATACTAAATAAACAAAGTACAATTCAAAAAATGAATAAAATTGAGCTTTATTGTCTCTTGTTGTACATGCGCGGAGCCCCTTGTATGGGGGTATGCGGCTAGTAAGCCCTTGTATGTTTACGCCGGACTCGTCTAGCCGTGTCCGGGGTCTGAACGACCTGTTTATGTGCTTTGATTGGTGAAGCCAGCTTATTGTGTGGCTGTCAAGGCAGTCACACCATCTTCCGCGCTCGAGGAACACTCGGTATTTCCCTTTCGGAGATGATGCCTCGCGGACCGGGCATTTTAAGTGTAAGGGATGCATAATGCGGTATTGCGTTAAAGTGGGCGAAAGCTTCGCGTCCCAGTAGTGCTTGGTAGCTACTTGTGAACAGGGCGAGGTGGAAGGTTAACTTTTCGCGTCGGAAGTTGTCGGGTGAGCCGAACACAACTTCTAGCAGTAGAGAGCCCGTACAATGGGCATATGGGCCTGGCATTACCCCTTGAAAGGAAGTGTTGCTATGGCTAATTTTGGTTGGGTCTATCCCCATTTTGCGGATTGTGTCCTGGTATAGCAGGTTTAGATCACTGCCGCTGTCCATTAGGACTTGTGTAAATTGGAGTCCGTCAATTATCGGATCTAATATCAAGGCAGTCCATCCTGCATTCCGGATACTTCTAGAGTAATCCTGATGGTCGAAGGTGATTGGTTTTAACAACCAGTGGCGGACTCCTCTGGGATAGGCCGTATGGCACGTACCTCTATGGGCGCCGCTCTATTTTTCCCTTTTGTCACGCGAAGTGAGTTTACTATTTTGACTTCTTGTGGGAAATTCTTTTGTTTTCCGGTGCTCTGCTTGTGGGGTTCGTCATCGTCCTCGCTTGGTGTGTCGATCCCCTTGTGTTCGGCATTGAGTTTGCCGGACTGCTTGAAGACCCAACAATCTCTGTGGGTATGGTTTGCAGGCTTCCCGGGAGTACTGTGGATTTGGCATATCTTGTCCAAGATTTTGTTTAAGTTAGATAGCTCGTCCCTGTTATCCTTAAGGGGCAATTTTTTATGCCGAGAGCTTTTGAATCCGGCGTTGACTGCCGTGCTCTTCGGGCTGTTTCCCTTGGTCCGGTGCTGGTCCTTGCTGCATCGTGGTTTCCTGTTTCCATCCCTGACTTCGGATGTACTTGGGTCACTGGTATTGCATCTTGCCAGCCAGCTATCCTCTCTCGCGCAAAAGCGGGTCATGAGGCTTGTTAATGCGGCCATTATTCTTGTCTTTTCTTGGTCGAGGTGTCTGGCAAGCCATTCGTCTCGGATGTTGTGTTTGAAAGCTGCTAAGGCTTCGGCGTCCGGACAGTCAACTATTTGGTTCTTTTTAGTAAGGAATCTGTTCCAGAATTTTTAGGCTGACTCTCTGGGTTGTTGAGTTATGTGACTTAAATCGTCTGCTTCCGGAGGTCGGACATAGGTCCCTTGAAAATTTGCCCGAAAAGCATCCTCGAGCTCCTCCCAACTTCCAATGGTGTTTTCGAGGAGGCTTTTGAGCCAATGCCGGGCTGGCCCTTTGAGCTTGAGGGGTAAGTATTTTATGGCGTGGAGGTCATCTCCTCTAGCCATGTGTATGTGGAGGATGCAATCCTCAATCCAGACTCCAGGGTCTGTTGTTCCGTCGTATGCCTCTATGTTTACGGGCTTGAATCCCGCTGGAAATTCATAATCCAGAACCCCATCGGTGAAACATAGGGGGTGTGCGGCACCCCTATATTGAGGTGTACCGTAATATTCGGATACTTGATGTGTTGCATTGCTTACTAGAGCTTGCTTTCTTGGCCCGTAGATAGATCTAACTGGGCCATCTTTTTGATGCGAATCCGTGTGCGGGTCGCGTGCCGGCTTGTGTGCGGCGCCATTTGCCGCTCTATGTTTGCCATGGGATCGTCTATCCGACCGGGTGGTCTCCTTGTTCTTTGATTGCGGGGGCTCTACGGCCTCCTCATCAAATTCAGGCAGTAGTTTTCGCTTCGGGTAGCTCGTTGTTCAGCGACTATCGCCGTATTTGTCTGCGGTGTTGAGTACTTTGCTCCATCTAGTTCTGAGCGCATCTTCCGCTGTTTGGAGCTTCCGCTTCTGCTTTTTCAGGCTACGCGCAGTGGCGACGAGCCTTTTGTGGAGGTTCTTCTGCTCCAGCAACTTGTCCGGCGTGAGATTGTCTGGACTGTTATCTTCGCCGGGGACGGATTGTTTATCCAGGTTGTCCTGTTCGGACGGTGGCTCAATGGCATGTTCGTCATCCACCGGTTCGCCCTGCTCTATGGCTGGGTCTGTATGGCTGCTGTCTTTGTCGAGGCGAGATTTTGAGCGGCGCTTACGTCGCCGTTTTGACTGCTTTTCGAGGGAACGATCCCTCGTGGCGTCCCGTTGTTCCTCGTTGTCGCTTCCTTTAGGTATGTCCACCATGTATACATCGTGAGATGAGGTGGCTGTCCAGTGCCTTATAGGTGCTGGTTCATGCTTATCTCCTACATCGTCGTCCATACCGTCCATGTCTTCAGAGTCGAAATCGAGCACGTCGTTTAAACTTTCGATAGTGGCTACGAAGTGGGTGGTGGGTGGGCTTTGAATTTATTCATCGTTCGCATCCCAACCTTGCTGACCATAATCCGGCCAGGGCTCTCCTGATAAAGAGAGAGACTTTAGTGAATTCAGGATGTCACCAAAGGGCGAGTGCTGAAAGATGTCCGCGGTGGTGAACTCCATGATCAGCGCCCAATCGGATTCGATTGGCAGGGGCACGGAAGGTTTGGAGTCCGGAGAGGAGTCCGGCACCTTGGAGTCATGAGCTTCGCAAAGGACAGGGTTGGTGTTCGGCTCAATCGCCGTAGAGATCGCAGCCCCCGAGGCGGAGTCCAGCCACCCGTCCTCGATCGGCGCAATCGGCTCCGAACTAAGGGTCGAAGCGGGCACTGGTGCGGCCCCCAGGGCACTGTTCAGCGGTAGAGCTAGATCATGCCCATCGTGACAGTGCGGCGTGCCTGGCTGTGGCTCGAACCCGTCGAAGATCAAGTCTCCGCGGACGTCAGCCGTATAGTTCAAAGTTCCAAATCTGACCTGATGGCCAGGGGCGTAGCTTTCAATCTGCTCCAGATGGCCAAGCGAATTGGCCCGCAGTGCAAAGCCGCCGATTACGAAGATCTGTCCGGGGAGAAAAGTCTCACCCTGGACCGCATCATTGTTGATGATCGGAGGAGCCATTGGGCCTAAAAGGTGACGACACAGAGGAACTCTCAATGAAAGCACCAATGTCGGTGTCAAAACCGGCGGATCTCGGGTAGGGGGTCCCGAACTGTCCGTCTAGGCGGATGGTAACAGGAGACACGGGACAGGATGTTTTTACCCAGGTTCGGGCCCTCTCGATGGAGGTAAAACCCTACTCCTGCTTGACTAATATTGATGATATGGGTAGTACAAGAGTAGATCTACCACGAGATCAGAGAGGCTAAACCCTAGAAGCTAGCCTATGGTATGATTGTCGTTCGTCCTACGGACTAAAACCCTCCGGTTTATATAGGCACCGAAGAGGGTTAGGGTTACACAGAGTCGGTTACAATGGTAGGAGATCCACATATCCGTATCGCCAAGCTTGCCTTCCACGCCAAGGAAAGTCCTATCCGGACACGAGATGAAGTCTTTAATCTTGTATCTTCATAGTCCAGGAGTCCGGCCAAAGGTGATAGTTCGGCTATCCGGACACCCCCTAATCCAGGACTCCGTCACCGCTCGTCCGCTTCGAGGCCGCGTGGCAGGCGGTCACCTATCTCCCACCGCCCAACATTAATGCGCACGCGCGGCCGGCCCCACCTGTCATCCGCCCAGGTGCGCGGTAGGCGTCCTTCTTAAATGGGAAGCCCGTGGATCGGTCGCAGTCCACGCTTCCACTCCAGCCTCCTCGAAACTCGACACCCAAACCCTAGCTCTCCCTTCCCTTTCCTCGAGGTTGCCGGTCGCGCGCAGCCATGGTGCGGTGGAGCTTCAGCTGCAAGGGGGCGTACGACCACGAGGCTGGCTCATCCTCGGGCCGCCGCCGCGGCGGCGTCAAAAAGGAGTCTGCATCACCATCACAGAGGGCCCCGCACCTCCCGCATTATACATCGCCCATGCCGTCGTTATTGGGAGACGAGGATGCCGCTCCCCTTGAGCGATGTGCACCTACCCAATAACTGCCATTTGTGCACGGATCGTGTGCCGATCCCGCCGGTCCCGATGAGCGGTTGTGCATGCCTCGAGGAGATCGAACGCCGCCGCCGCCTCCTGCCAGACGACCTCTACTACGACCCCAGGTACGCCGTCGACTCCGCCCTTTGGGACACATGGTTCTGGGATGAGCACGACACGCGGCGCGCCTCCTTCGCCGGCACCTCGTCGGGGCCGCGTCGGCCACGTGTGTGCCGCGCACGTGCTCCGAGCCCTCCCCAAGTGCGCCAACGTAGGGTGGTGCACGGCATCACACCGACGCCATCGCCTTCGCCCTCTCCATCGCCACCACCAACTCCTCGCATGACAGAGGAGGAGGAGGCCCGACTCATTCAACGTGTCATGGAGGACTCCATGAATACGCACGAAGAGCGCCAGTTGGAGGGCTTGGAGACCATGATGGACCTCTCTGCCGCCGGCGACGTCGCCTTCCCCGAGCTGGAGATGGTGGACATCAAGGAGGAGGTGCTGGACGAGGAGCCCGTCGCCATATTCCACTCGGGCCTGGTGGGACAGCGATGGAGCTAGTCGTGCACGGCTCCGGACATGGCCGACGCCGTGGGGGGCGTGAACTGGTGCCCCACGCCGCCACGGTCACCAGAGCGCGAGCCGTCGCCATGGGGGGGGGGGAGGTGGTGCAGGCACCTCCCACCTTCCAGCAAGCTCTCGTCTACCAGGCACCGCCACCCCACCTCTGGACGCCACCGGCCTACATCGACCTTGTCAGCGACGAGGACGACAACGGCGACGCGTGAGGAGATGGCGAGTCCACGGCATCGATGGGCCTGGTAGGAGCGCGTGGGCGGCATTTTTTTTGTTTTTTATGTTAATTATGTCTATGTGAACTGTGGAACCGGGCCATTTTGTGGCCGTGATGTTTAATTGTGTTTATGTTTTTATGTTTGCGTTTATTTTTTTCGACATTTTATTTTAGTTTTTACGATTTTTAATCTCGTGATTTGTGGTGCAGCCACTCATTGGGCGCACCGACAACCCAACGGTCCCAAGCGAACATGGGCGACCCCATTGCCGCCCCAAACAGATGAAAATAGGCCAAAACGGACATCCATTTGGGTTTGTGTGCTGGAGTTGTCCTAATGGCTGGGGGAAGCTTGTCGATGTCAGCTTGCCATAAAAAGACACAAACTTTGAGCGGCACCCTTGCCGCCCAAAGAGCTTTGGCGAAATTGATCTTAGGGCCCCGAACGAAGTTAGCATACATAGATGGTTAGGCCATCCTCGGTTGACATTCAATTATGTTGAGTATATATTTGTGTTGCATGTATTACGTGTTGTGGCCCATCTTCTAGCTGTGTATAGTTGAGGTTGAGGCCTACCCTGTACTTATATATACGTGCATCAGCACCCCATCAATACAACGACTATTGTATTGCAAACTATTCGTCTACATGGTATCATCCTTTTCAGTCCAAACCTAGGGTTCGCTGCCGCTATCGCGCCTCCTCGCGCCGCCGCCGCCGCACCCACCACCTCTACACCCCCACCGCCACGCTCCTCCTCTCCTATCCCGCGCCACTGCTGTCCATGCAGCCCGCTTCCGCCCGCCTCGCGCGCCACCCGCAGCCGCCGCCGCGCCTCTCTTCGTCGCGCTGTCGCTTGCTGCCTCGCGCCGTGCCACCCGGCGTTGCTGCCCCTTCCTCACCCATAGCCGCGCCCCCCTCCACAGCCGCCGCACCCCGTGCCGCCGCTGTTCTCCTCCTCCTCTCCCCACAAAAAAAATCCTAACCCTACCCACGCCGCCATGTCTTCCACGGGCTCCTCCACGACCCGCTCGTCGAACCCCTTCTCCGACACTGAACCCTCCACTGCCGCCATCCGTGACCTCAACATTGAGGCCCGGGTCTCTATCCGCCTCGAAAAGTCCAGCACGTCATACTACGTGTGGAAGACCTACTTCAACCTCATCTTCCGCGAGTACTTTCTCACCGAGCACATCGATGGTTCCGTGGACAACGAGTACACGTGGGGCGATCTGGAGTGGTCCGCCATTGAGGTTGCGATATCCTGATATTTCTACCAGACCGTCTCGAAGGACATCTTCCACACAGTTATTGCCGAGGACGAAGACGCCTCCGCCGTGAGGGCCTAGATCAATGCGCTCTTCACCGACAACAAACTTCAACGCCTTGTTTTCTTGCAGCAGGAGTTCTTCGGCTATCACCAGGACAACTCCCTCATCGATGAGTACTGCATGAGGCTCAAGATGCTCGCCGACGAGCTTCGCGACATCGACGCCAAGGTCTCTGATGACCTCATGCTCATCACCCTCACTGCTAACCTCAATGAGGACTTCGGCAACGTGGCGTCCAACCTCACCCTGCTGCCACAACCCACTTTCCAGCGCGTCGTCGTGTTCCTCAAACTTGAGGAGCGCCGGATGACGTGCTCGCGGGGGCCCTGCCCCACCGGCCACGCCTCATTCGCCCGCGCCTGCCGACTACTTTCCATTGCCGCCCGCACAGCCCGTGCCCCCTGCGCCTTCCCAACAGCCGCAAGGTGGCGGGGCCCGGCACAACAAGCAGGGCGGCGGGGGCCGGCGCCTGCAGTAGCAAGCACAAGGTGCGCCAGGGTGGGGGGGCGGTGAGGCCCGCTACCAGCAACATCCTTCGCCGTGGGCCGCAGGGCAGAACCCATGGACGGGTGTCGTCCACGCCTATCACATGCCCGTCCCACGGGCCCCTCCACCGGGTCTTCTTGGTCCCCGCCCCGTGGGCCATCAGGCGTTCTTCGGTGCCCCTACCAGCCCTACGGTGCTCCCCTCGGTTGCCACCCCTCGGTGGCTATGGCATGCCCGCCCAGGCGCCACCCTACAGAGGCCAGCCACCGGTACCTGCATCGTGGGACCCCGCCCTCCTGGCCGCCCTACACTCTGTGCCGTCTCTGAGTAACTATGACGGTGGAGGCGACTTGTACGTGGACTCAGGTGCTACTGCGCACTTGACAGCTCATCCCGGTAACCTATCCTCTTCCACTCCAGTTAACACACCCACTCGTATCACCGTTCACAACGTTTCTTCTTTACCTATCACTCATGTCGGTAGTACTAGTTTTCCTTCTAGTTACACACCTATCACTATGTATAATGTCCTTGTCTCACCTGACTTAGTCACTAGCTTAGTTTCCGTTCGTTGTCTTACTTGTGAGAATCGACTTACTGTTGAATTTGACAGTGTTGGTTTTTTTATGAAGGACGCCCATACCCGGATGGTGCTTCATCGATGTGATAGCCCTGAAGAGCTCTATCACGTGCATGCCGGCGCCTCCACCTCCACACCCGTCACCGCAACCCCACCGGTTTGTGTCAAATTCTTAGGAGTTTTTCTTTCTCATGTAATAAGCTCGATGAGCATACTTGTGAGGCTTATGTTTGGGCAAGCACATTCATCTTCCCTTTAGTGCGTCTACTACAGTTTCCACTTTTCCGTTTCAATTACTTCATAGTGATGTTTGGACATCTCCCGTTGCGAGTAACACGGGCTATCCATACTACTTGGTGATTTTAGATGATTATTCTCATTATGTGTGGACTTTTCCTCTTCGTCGTAAATCCGATGCTCTCGCCACACTCACCGCCTTTTATTCCTATGTCACCACACAGTTTGGTCGCCCCACACTTGCATTCCAAACGGATAATGGAAAAGAGTTTGAAAATGTCGCTCTTCGCACTTCTCACCTCTCATGGCACCACCTTCCATCTAACTTGTCCTTACACCTCACAACAGAACGGCCACGCCGAACACATCTTCCGCACTCTTAAGGACTGCGTTCGCATGTTACTCTTTCACTCTAATGTGCCCGCTCGGTTTTGCCCCGATGCTCTTGTCACCGCCACTCTTCTAGTTAACATTCATCCGTGTCTCCCTTGGTGGAACTACGCCCCTCACCACCTTCTCTTTGGTACACCGCCGTCCTATGATGGTCTCCGCATCTTTCGATGTCTTTGTTATCCTAGCACCATGTCCACCATGCCACACAAACTCGCACCACGTTCCGTCCCATGCGTCTCCCTTGGCTACCCCTAACACCAAAGGTTACCGGTGCTATGATCCTATCACTCATCGTGTGTACACCTTGAGGCACGTGTACTTTGTTGAGACGGTGTTCCCTTTTTTCAAGTTTCTCCGACTTCGACTCCTTCGGCGCCGACCCCCGCGCCCCTGCTTGGAGCGATGCGCGGCGGAGCCCCCCGGAGAACCCCCCAGCACGACACCTTCTGCCGTCGCCGCCCGGTTTTTCGACTTCCTCTCCCGAGGTCGAGTCAGACTGGGCCCCCAGGTCCCTGTCTTCCTCCTATGAGGTTGAATCAGCGGGCGCCGTCACCCCAGCAACGGGCTCGACGTCCCCCTCGCCCGTCACCACCTCAGTCATCGGCTTAGATGTCGCCACTGCCACCATGGCCCCTACCGTGGCCACGGCCCCCACCACCGCCGTGGCCCCCACCACTGCCGCGGGCCCCGCTGTCGCAGCTGCCCCGCCTCTTGGCATGATGACCCGCGCCCGGGCCGGTGTGATTCGGCCGAGCACGTGCTACTCCTCCGACGAGTATGTGTGCACCGCCTCGACATCGACACCATCACCCATTCCCGCCTCCGCTCGCGCTGCCCTTCGGGATCCCCACTAGATCGCCGCAATGCAGCAGGAGTTCGATGCCCTACAGCGCAACCTCAAGTGGCAGCTTGTTTCGCGACCCCCTCGTGCCAACATCATCACTGGCAAGTGGGTGTTTCGCCACAAGACCCGCCCGGACTGTTTTCTCGAGCTCTACAAGGCTTGGTGGGTGGTTCGTGGATTTCGGTAGCGTGCAGGCGTGGACTTCACTGACACCTTCGCCCAGTTGTTAAACCGGGCACGATCCACGCAATGCTCCAGTTGGCAGTCTCGCGCGTCTGGCCTGTGCACCAGTTGGATGTCTTCAACACTACCAAAACAAGACACATCCGTGACATTTTGGGCCGAATGAAATTTTCTCTGTCATGCTTATGACACTTCTATGACGATAATTGTGACAAAACCTGGTATCATCATAGATGTGGTGGGCTCCTACTTCTATGACAAAAAATCATGACATAAAATGGGATTTTCGTCCTAGGCGGGCCAGAGATGCAGCTGCATGACATTCTTTGGGCCGTCCATGACGGAAAAAACCATGGTAGAAGCGAGGGCTTGGAAAATATCGGGGAGTTTCCGGTTACGGTGGGTGGTCGGGGGCCGGGCGATGCGCATTTCTATCATACACGTACGCGCGTGGGTGCGAGGCGTTGGGCTCTAACTGAACCCGAGCAAGGCGTTTGCCTACTGCACCCGAGTGATTGCACTAGCTATGCTACTGAACCCCGATCGATCCATTGCTGTTAACTAAACCCGATCGAGTGATTCCTTTGCTACTGCTGCTAACTGAAGCCGATCGAACCTGCTGCCTCTTGATGAAAAGTGAGCGTTGTTGGGGGGGGGGTGGATGAACAATTCCCGATGGGGGGTTGGATGAACAGGACCCTGTGGTAGTAGAGGTCGTTGCCGCTGGATGAACAAGACCCCGATCGATCGAGCCGGTTGGGGGTGGATGAACAGGACCCCGTGCAGGGCTAGATGAACAGGACAACCCCGTGGAGGGTTGGTTGAACAGTAGCTGGTGGAGGGCTGGATGAACAATAACCCGTGGAGGGGTGGCTGAACAGGACCCCGTGGAGAGGGTTGGTTGATCAGTAGCTGGTGGAGGAGCGGTGGAGGCTGGATGAACAGGAGCCCGTTGATGAATAGTCACAGGTGGAGGCTGGAGGAGGTCGACGGTGGATAAACAGTAGCCCGTGGAGGCTGGAGGAGGTCGACGGTGGAGATGAATAATAGCCTGTGGAGTCCTATTTTGCGGTACGCCACACCCCTCCCAATGGACAAGACCCCCGTTTCGACCGTAGCGCTCCAACACAAATCCGTTTCCTCCATTTTGCGGTACGCCACACCCCTCCTGATCAACAGGACCCTGTTTCGACCGTAGGCACTCGAACACAAGTCCGTTTCCTATGTTTCACGGTACGCCAGACCCCTCCCGATGAACAGGATCCTGTTTCGACCCTAGGCGGTCGAACACAAGGCTGTTTCCTCCATTCTGCGGTATGCCAGACCTCGTTTCAATTGGATGTTTCGTCCAACCTGGTTGCCTCCCGATGAACACGACGAGGCAGTTTCTCCGTTCCGACCCAGTCGGTTGGCTGCCCATGAACAGTACGCCATCACTGCCTCTCCATGGACATGACCCCTAGCCGTACATATGTGCGAGTAGGCGTTCGAGACCCCGCCTGTATGTATGTACATGGCCGTATTTACTTTCTTGCACCCTAGCTGTACGTACGTGTACATGCTACATGCGTGCCTCTACTACGACACGTGCCCTTCCTTACTCGGCCACGGTTCATCGCTGCAGCCTGCAGACAGACCGATCGACAGTATGTACATACATGTTCGCGACCAGAATGACAACGCCACGTACGCTTCGACCAGGTGGGTCCCGACTGTCAGGCACTTCCTTGCGTGCGAAGATGTAGCTGGTGGGTCCCAGCAGTCAGGAGGAAACATTTTTTTTTGCAAAATGCGGTGGCCCGTCCGGTGGGTCCCTATTGTCAGGTGGAGGAACCATCATTTTGCACGTAATAAGGAGGCACTTCCTTGCTGCGGCCATGGACGCAGCTGTCAGCCTCTCCACGTATTGTACTCTTTTGATGGAAGTCGTTCCTTGACCACATTGACCGCTGCGCCGAGAGCACCAAGGCAGTGGACGACGACGAGGCCTACGAAGGGGACGACGCGGAGCCGAGGAAGACGCGACAGTGGATGCCCACACAGAGAGGAGTACGAGGGTTCACTGTTTCTGCTGCAGTGTGAAGCTGCCGTCGCCGCAGGGCCTGGCCAGCGGTGGGAGTGCTAGGGGGCGCTGAGGCCTCCGCGGCAGCATAGCCGACCTCGGGAGGCAAGAGCAGGTGGCAAGACCGGCGCTGGTTTGGGCGGCTAGAGCAAGAAGACCAGAGGTTGAAGAAGCACTATGGCCGTTGGATGGACATCGTACGGTCACTAGAGCTAGAATCGTTCATATTGACTAAGTTGACAAAGCCCTCTGTCCCCGTCAACTTAGTAGGCCCACAAGTCAGCCTCCCACTATGGTGGGTCCCAGCTAGTAGGGGGAGTATTCATTTTTTTTTGTGTTGACCACACCGCGCTGAGCGCATCCAAGTTGATGGACGAGGGTGAGGCCGTGGACAGCAACGAGGTGGAGATGGGAAGACACGGGAGTGAAGTCGTAGACAGAGTGATGTACGAGGGTTAACTGGTTCTGGTGCAGTGTAATTTGGCAGTCGGTGGAGAAAAATAGGAGGTGTGGAGGGGTGGAGGGATGCCTGGCCGTCGGTGGGGTAGCACTTCACAGTGAAGCGCGCTAAGCAGAGCTGCTAGTAGCAGGAGGCGGGAGCAGGTGGTCCCGGTGGTGCTAGAGGAAGAAGACGAGATATCGAAGATGGATGCCAGTCGCTGGATGTAAATCCAACGGCTAACGATGTAAGAATCATTTGTTGACTAAGTTGATAATGACTTGCGTTGGCTTCGACCTATTGGCCCACATTTCTGCCTCAAAAAATGTGGCATATATTCAACCCATTTTTTCCAGAATTTACAATCCATTTGATCTTTTTTTTGAGAATTAAAGTCCTTTTGCTGGGCTCGGTGAACAAATAATGTAGCGTCCATGCGGCCCATTTATTTTTTTCAAAAAAATTACAGGCCATTTGCACTTTCTCGAAATACACGATTTTGCTAGGCTGGTTCTAATTATAATGTTGGGTTGGGCGCACAATGTTATCAAAAAATAAACATGGGCTGAGCATTTTGTTATAAATATATTTAAATAATAAGTGATTTATTATTACATTGGTCCTTAAATCTTACCAAGCTTTTGTACACAATCACTAGGATTTTCGTTGCCTCAATGCAAAAAAAATCCAGGATTTTATTGTTAAGAAAATACTTTATAAGTTAATAAGATGTGGAATATTGTTTTCTTATATATGTAAGTATCTATTAAATATATGATGACAATAACAATAATATATAATAACATATAAAATAATTTAAATATATATAATATAATTAGAAGGGAAACATAAGTTGGACCTGACGTTCCTATTCTTATGTAGAAAAATAGAACAGACCTCTACGTTTTCTTCAAAAAAGTACATAAGTTGGGCTGCCAATGTTTCAGGAAAAATAAAACCTCGGATGGGAGGTCCATAGGCCGGTTGTTACATGAAGACCCTCAAGGAAATACAAACCGGCATGTCGTGGGCTGCGCATGTTAAAAAAGAAAGCCTAGACGGGGCAACCCACAACCCAGCTGATACTTGCTGGCCCACTGATAATAAATGCTACCTGCCAGCTCCCCGACTTCATTGTAAAATTTTCTCCTTTAGTAACTACGTTGACGCACCTCAAAAAATGTAACTATGTTGACAAACCCGTTGGACCCAACATGAGTATAGCATTAGGAGGAAGTATTTTTTTTCAATGAGGCACTTGCTTGTGTACGGCCATAGACCTGGTGGGTCCCGACTGTCCGCTTCTCCATGTATAGTCCTCTCCAGATTCCTCTCGTTTATTCAGCATGTTCACAACGGTAGACAGCGACGCCACAGCGAGCGCACAAAGATGCAGGACGAGAACAAACAACATGAAGCAGTGCCTTATTTATACCGAAACTACTGAACTATCCCAGTGGCCAAGTGACACTACCCGACCGCTGTTCCGCCCGGGTTCGATTCCACCTGATGCAGGGAAAATATATCCAACCTTTTTGCCTCTGCCATTATTGACATGTGGGTCGCCATTGTCATCTACACACACCACGTCCAACACTTGCCAAAACTTGTTCCCTCGTTTTCTCTGCTTTTCGCACACTCAACATTGTGTGGGCATTTTGAAAATAGCATATCTTTTTAACTATGCATCATATGAAGATGTGCTATGCATGAATCTTGATCAGCATGATGTTAACTGGCTGTTAGATCCATTTTCGACCATGAATAAAACCTCCAACATGATGTTATCCCTGTTTGAAAAGGGTGTGTGAATATAAATGCTCTGCCTCTAAAACTTGCAGTTTCTTGTCTGAAACTGAAACTTGCAGTTTCTTATCTGAAACTAAAACTTGCAGTTTCTTCTATGAGAATCACATTGTCTGCACTTTTATACTCCTATGAAACTACATTTTTTAAGTGCTAAAAATAGATCTCTAGAATTCATAAAATACTTCATATGCTCAATACTGCAAATCTGAAATTCAAAACACATTCATATCTAAAAGTACTTGCAAAATACACAACACAAAACACAATTCACAACCTACAAATATTGACAACCCTAAGCTCCTCCTGACAATTCACAACCTGCCCGACTACTGCCTGGGAGGGGGTAGTCCCCTCCTATTCCTTGGCGGCAGACAGCCGTCCCGTGAGATGATATGAACGACGAGGGAGAGGATGGCGGGGAAGCATCGTCAGGCCAACTGCTATTCTCCTCTTGCAGTTGGGTTCGGTTGATGAAGACTCCACCGGCTCGCTCTGGCACCGCACCCTCACAAATGGCACCCTGTAGATGCTCAATCCTTCAATCTTTGGTGGATGCTCCATCTGGGATAGATAGTCCCAGCACCGCTCCCTCATGATCAGATTCGGTGAATCTGTTTGCTCCATGGCCCAGAGGAGCAGCTCTACGTACTCCCGCGTGACTCCCTTTGGGAGTATCGCGCCTTTTCACTCCGTTGTAGATATTTGGCCATGGATGTCGCCATCGCCGCTAGTTGGTCCTTTTTGTCAAACCAAGACTATATCTCAACATCCTAGCAAGCTTCACAGGGTCACCGTCTGTGATCCTCAGGTATCGATTGTACTCCTCCATCGATCTACTTCTTCATAGCACCTTCACTCGCCGACAGTGGTTTTGAATGGAAGAGGAGAGGAGCGGCGCTGGTTTTGGATTAGAACGGGAGAGGAGCGGCGCTAGTTTTGGATTGGAACAGGAGAGGAGGGGCGGTGGTTTTGAAATGGAAGAGGAGAGGAGCGGCGCTGGATTTAGATTGGAACAGGAGAGGAGTGGTGGTGGTTTAAGAGGAGAGGAGCAACGCTGGTCTTGGAAGTATTTTTTTGTTTTGCGTATTTTGGGTCAAAGTTTGACCATGTACTGTATTTGACAAGCAAAATGTGAATGCATGTCACCAAAAATTGTATCATTTGGTTCATATCTGAATGTACTTTCAAATTGTATTATTTTTGCAATGTATAAATATATTTTATTTGTGAAAATCATGGTCAATTATGACCCAGATTAAAACAGAGACTAGTTAATGTGGGTTGCTTTCTTAATAATTGAAGGGTAAACTTATTTTGATTTTGATCCAGTCATAGCGCGCCGGCCCTCTCATCCAATCCTACATCGCTGCCGCACGCTCCTCTCCCTCTTCTCCATTGCAAAACCACCCTCTCTCTTCTCCATCTTCTCCATTGCAAAACCACCATCTCGCCTCTCCCTCTTCTCTATTGCAAGACCACTGTCTCTCCTTCCATCTTCCAAAGCTAGCACCGGACTTCTCAGAAGGACATCTATTGAGAGGATGCATCAGCGAATCGGGCAGATCACCGGCGGCGACCAGGCAAAGTTAGCCAGGTTGAAGGAGATCCTTACTTGGTTTGACAATGATTGCGAGATTTCGAGGATGGTGAGGGCCATGTGGCAATGTATGCCAAAGAGCAAGACGGCAGCGATGAGGGCGGCAATGTACTCCTCGGCGGCAGTCATGCCACAGTCCTTCGAGTTCATCGAGTATCTCCTCTAGGTGATGGAGCAGACAGATTCACCCGAGGAGAAAGTCAGGCGGAGGTGGTGGGGGTACAAGTCGAAGGTCAAGCATCCAGAGGATAACGAATCGATCGAGTACGCTATGCCATTCGTGAGGGTGTAGAGGCAGCCGGAGCCACAGGAGTATTCGTTCTCCCACCACAAGCGGAGGCCGGATGGCGCGACGTCGCCTCCCTGCCATTCTCCACGGTTCCCTCAACGCTCGCCTCATTTCAACGACGGTGGTAGGGTTTAGGGTAAGCTTCGCACTAACCTAATCTTCCATCTGCTCATGCTTACAATCAGTGTGATGGCTAATGAAAATCATGCTTACAATCAGTCTCCGAGTAGTACACCAATCACCCTAAAATAGGTCTGGACCTTTGGGTCAAAGTTGTGACACTGGGTAGAAATAAAGAAAAATATGTTGGAGCTGCTTTCAGAAAACAGTACTTCCTAGAAAGCTGCCAATATAAGCTACTAGTATTTGGTTAGATTATTTGCTGCCGAGAAAGATCCGTCCATAGAGAGCGCCACACATCCCACCGGTGGTGGTGGATTCCAATGCGTGCATGGAGCATGGTTGGTGTCATTAATTTTTACTTGGCACACCTCGCACTCTGCATATATGCCGGTTCCATCCATACATTTGTGCAGTTCCACCAAAATGCAGCTGAATAACCCTGTTTGCACAGATAATGAAAAAGCGTGATTACATTATAGTGGCACTAGTTGATGAAAAATACACTTATAAATAGAAGAAAATATTGCGATAGTATCATAGTATGCCATGCTGCAAGGGCGAGATGGGCCGTGCGACGCCTCATACGGTAGGCCTCATACTGGAAATCGAGCCAATTCTCCCTGATACACCTTCTGCCAATGATGAACATCAGTGTGCAGCGGTAGTACAAGGAGGGGCCTTGAGACATTCCAATCTCTATTTTTGTGCAGATCAACTAAAATTAAGCACCCCAGTTTGCAGAAATGCTTAAACATTAACAATGGGACTAGTTGATGAAACATATACTAGCAAAGAGAAGCACTTTCTTTATCTACATTGGAAATGAAATGATAGAGAGGACACTCACTCTATTTTAACTGTATTATTACTTCATTTTATCAGTGGCACTAGGGTCGAGCAGGTGGCAAACGAGGTGTACTGTGCATCGCAAGGCTGGAGGCCGGGGGTGCTTAGACTGGGATGCTGAAGCTGGCTCTTTCAGTCCCTATCTTCCCCCCCTGATGTTTCTGTGGTAGCATTTGGGTTGTAATCCAAACTTGGTCGAGCTGGTGCTGCGTCCCCCTACCCGCCTAGCTTATGTGGCGAACTTGTCTCCTGCTAGTACTCTATCCGTTCTAGTAGTAGTTGCATAACTGCCCGTTTACACTGAGATGTTCTCGGATAATGGTTCTCTATGGTTGAGTTTCTTTAATGAAATTGGAGGAAACCCCCTCTTTCCATATATAAAAAACCAGTGGCTCTAGCGGTGCCAAAACATTGCCTCAAATTAATAGTGCCACTAGATTAAGGTGCGAAATAATAGCATTACTGCTTTATCATGGCAGTGCCAAAACAGTAGCACAAGATCAGACTCAACATGCAGGATCTTTGGCAAACTGTCGGACCAAAAAGGAACATACCTCGTGATGGGAACCATATATGCAGTCAGTGCCATCGTAGAAGGGATGACACCAGTCACCAACATGGACGATTCAATTCATGGGACCTTTTTGTGCAGTTCACCTAAAATGAAGCAATGTCCCATGAACTAGCAGCTTCTTCTTCATTTTTTTAAGAAAAGGGCTCCAGCCCCGGTTTCATTTCCATCGGAAAACGAAACCCACAGAGCTTCTTCTTCATTAGTTGCAATAAAATTGAGCAACATCAAGGTTGGTTGTGAAGTTCGTGGAATGTTCAACCATAATTTGGATATCATTTGTGTAGTTCAACTAAGATCAAGCATGAAATGTACTATTTGCACAAAATGGTGAAAGGAGGGTGACTAACAAGTGATTAAACATACATCAAATGAAACGAAGCATGTTCCTTATCTGAATGACAATCCTACAAGGATAGTAGCAATTTCTAAAGCAGGAACATTGCTAGATATTAGTGTGGGCATTAGGATTAACTATCACAACCATTAAATACGCCATTACTTTAATGGTGCCATTGCTTCATTTTACCAGCAACATTACATTAACAGAGTCATTTGGGTGGTGGAGAGGCAAGGTGGGGGAGACTCGAGATCCTTCGCTGCGATGGCCGCCTACTCTCCCATGGCGACGGAGGGAGGACGCGGCTATCATGGAGATCGGCATGAGGCGACTGGAGGGGGAAGAGCTGGTCGAGGGATGGGTCAGATCCCCGTGCGCGGCAACGGCCGCGGGGGTGAGAGGATCAAGTTCTCATGGCGGCACGACGACAACGGGGGCCACACCAACTCCAACTCCAACTCGTCCAAGGCTGCATCGGCGTCGGATGACACATCCAGGTGGGAGGAGCTCCGGGGAGGCGTCGCGAGATCTATGACGGAGGGATCTGGGTGCAGAAGGCACAGGCGTCGTCGGGCTCGGGTGGCGTCAGTGCGGAACAACACGCCCCTCCACCGCAGTAGCACCCTCATAGGAAGAAAAATCAGGTGCACCCTACCAAGAATCCTGATCTCTGTCCCATTTGCAAGTCTCCTGAGCATCCTCCTGCGCGATGCCCGCAAGCTTTCTGTGAACGCTGCAACAAATTAGGTCGTCTTGTATCTGTTTGTGTTGAATTCCTTCCTTGGGAGTGCATTGCCCCTATGTGTGCTTTCCAATCAAGAGGACATGGCTTCTACTACATACATGATTCTTGTACTGCTAGTCAGGTGAAGGAGAGGGCCAATAGTATTGTTTTTACTATCATAGAAGGGGAACATCGACTCGCCAAATGGAGCTCGATCTTAGTGATTACTTGGCTACGGGTCGACGCTGTTCGGCTCATGCTATTGGCCCTGGAGTCTTTGTTTCGAGGTTTCCTAATCCCATATCAGTGGCACAAATGTGTTATGTGGGAAAAGTCACTCTTAAGAAAAGTGGGGCAGTGATTCATGCCACACAGTGGTCATCTATTGTGGGGGCCAAGGGGGTCATGGATGTAGCCTGGGTGAGAGTCAGTAACGTTCCTCTGGACAAGAGAAGCGAAAGAAACATGGCTTATGTTACATCTTTGGTAGGTGTTCCTCTTGAAATAGACGATGCAACTCTGCATCGCCCTAGCTCCGTTCGTGTTAAAATGGGGTGCAGAAACATTGATGAAATCCCTGTTGTTGTTGAGGTAGTACTAGGAGGGCATTTTATGATTTTTCTATGAAGTGGAGCAAGTTTTGGCTAGAGATCCTAACAGAGAGAAAAAAAATAGTGGAGATATCTCAGAAGCCTAATCAGAATGTGTAAAAAGAGGGGACTAAGCAAGAGGTTCCTGGAGCTAAGATGAACAGTTTCTCTCCCGGACTTGGGCAGGCCCCTTCCATGTCCAAGGGAGAGAAGCAGGACATCATTTGGGAGTCACAGAAAAGTGTTGAATCCGATGACTCCTTGCACACTACTCTGTTGATCAATACTATGGCTCAAGAACAGAACCTGAGAGAGGAGAGTGTAAGTATCCTTAACAATGGCAGAAAATCTGTTACTCATTTACCTAAGAATGGGCTAAAATCCTACTCTGATGTTCTGAGGTCATCCACACAGGTGAATGAGATGGCTGAATACAAACAAGACAGGCTGGGTGGGGGCAACAATTATAGAGTGGAAATGCCTGATGATGCGGTGAAAGATGAGGTGATTCCTACTCCTCCTCTAGTCACCGAAGAGAACCTTCGCTTCAGTTTGCGTAATGTGCAGGACAAAATGGAGAGGGTGGAGGAAAAAGTTGTGGCAGCAATGAAGAAGAGAAATATGGAAGGTACTCACAATAGCCCAAACTCTTTTGAATCTCTATCTAATCCTGATTTGATTCTTAGGGCGGTTAAAATGGGTGTTGACATTCCTGATACTGATTTTTCTTGCATTGATGTTTTGAGAGAACTTGAAAAATGTCGTAATAGAGAACCTCAGGAGGAAAAGAAAGAGGATAATAATAATGTGGAGATCCAGAAAGAATTGGAGGTGGGGTGATGAAAATGATATAGAAGAAGAGAATTTTACTGTTGTTAAATCCAGAAAGAAGAGGGATAAGAAAAATAATGTGGTGATATCCAAACCTGTGACCAGGAGTCAGAAAAATGGTGCTTCCTTAATGAAAAAAGAGGGTAATCCTACTCTGCCTCGTAGTAGGATTACCAGAAGGGGAAAAACAGTGTTATTAAATGAATGGAATGTTTTGGAATTGCAGAGGAGCAGGAAAGAAAGGAATGACTACCTGCTTCTCTGATTTAATAAGAGATAATTCCCTAGACTTTATAGACCTTCAAGAAACTATGAAGAAAAATTCTCTCCTAAATTTTTAAGGAAGGTGGACCCCTTGGATAGATATATCTGGAACTAGACTCCCTCTATTGGCAAGTCAGGTGGCATCCTGTGTGGTATCAAGAAAGAAACCCTTGAAATTATATCCTGGGTACTTGGTAGCTTCCTTCTTCAAGCTAACATCTATGATGTTAAAAACAAATGCGTCTGGGCTCTTGTAGTGGTTTATGGGGCAGCTCAGGATGATAGGAAGGATGAATTTCTAAATGAGCTAGATACTACTTGTTCCCATATCCATGTCCCCTATATAGTGGGCGGTGATTTCAATATCTTACAAAACAGTGAGGAGAAAAACAAAAACGTGACCCATTTCTCACTACATAGACAAGTTTAATTCTGTTATTCAATCCCTGAATTTAAGAGAGATTTATATGGGAGGGGGGAAGTACACGTGGTCCAATAAGCAGAAGCATCCTACTTTGGAGAAATTAGACAGAATCCTTATGAATTTTGAGTGGGAGGACTTATTCCCTTCGGTATCTGTTCGTAAGCTGGTGAGAGATACCTCAGATCACAACCCATTGCTCATGACCATGGAACCTGTGAAAACAGGCCCTTCTCATAATCGGGAGTTTAGATTTGAGCTGACCTGGCTCAAGAATGAAGATTTTTATATCAAAGCTAAGAATATATGGGAGCAACCTGTGAATTCTGAGGATCCCATAGATATCTTGAATATCAAACCCAAGCATATCAAGAAATACTTCAAGGGATGGGGGGCTGACTCCTTTGGACATGCTAGAGCATATTAAAGAATAATTAGAGAGAATTGAGAGGTTGGAAGAAAGTGGTCCCCTTGATCCAGAAGTTTGTGAAGAAAGGACCTCCTTGTGTGCGGAGTTGAATGGCCTTCTAGTTATTGAAGAACTGTTCTGGTTACAACATTCCAACGAGCGATGGCTGCTCAAAGGAGACCGTAACACAGCTTTCTATCATAGGGTTGCAAATGGTAGGAAGAGGAAAAATACTATTTGCTCGTTCGCAGCGGGGGAGGTGACCATTGAGGGCACGCAAAACCTGCTATAACATGCAACCTCTTACTACAAGGAACTGTTTGGCCCGGCCAGGGGCAACATGTTCCACTTATCCCCTGAAACCTGTTCTGAAGAAGAAAAGCTCAATGAGGAGGATAACATCCTACTCACGAGTAAATTCACAAAAGAAGAGGTGAAAAGGCGTTGTTTGGGATGGGATGTAATCGTGCACCAGGGCCGGATAACATTCCGGCAGAGTTTTATATGCACTGTTGGGATTTTGTCAAGAGTGACATCATGCGCTTGTTCGAAGCTTTTCATTTGAACAAGCTTGACATAGCCTATCTAAACTATGGGGTGATTACACTTATTCCAAAGATGAAAGGAGAAAAGAAAATACAACAGTACCGCCCCATCTGTCTCCTAAGATGTCCTTATAAGCTTATCACCAAGGTTTTGGATAACCGGGTGGCGATTTTTGCTGATAAATTGATTAGCAAACATCAAAATGCTTTCATTAAGCACAGAAACATCATGGATGGTATCCTTACATTACATGAAGACTACACCATACACATCAGAAAAAAAGAGTTGGAGTGGTGCTAAAAGTAGACTATGAAAAAGCCTATGACAAAATTGATTGGGAGTTCCTCCTAGAGTGTCATCGAGACCGAGGCTTTGGTACATCATGGTGTGGCTGGATTAAAAATATTCTTCACAATGGCACTGTCAGTGTCAAACTGAATAATGAAAAAGGCCCCTATTTCTAGAGCTACAAGGGGGTGCATCAAGGCGACCGCCACTCCCCTTTTCTCTTTAACCTGGCAGTTGAGACATTGTCAAAAATGATCCGCAATGCACAGAAAGAAAAGCTTCTTACTGGATTGGCTTCGGACCTTATCAAAGATGGGGTAGCCGTCCTTCAATCTGCAGATGACACTATCATTTGCCTAGAGCATGATAAGAAAGCTGTTGTTAACCTGAAGCTATTGCTTTATATCTTTGAACTCATGTCAGGGCTTAAAATTAATTTCCTAAAAAGCAAAATCCTATGTGTTGGAGGGGATGATGATACACTAGCCTTCTATGCAGACCCGTTTAACTGTGAGATTGGTCATTTCCCAATGAAATATTTGGGTGTGCCAGTCAGCTATTCGACCCTTTGTAGCCTGCACTGGAACTTTGCTGATGAAAGATTTCTGCGCTGCTGCGAGTATTGGATAGGCAATGCGGCCTCCTCAGGAGGGAGACTTATCCTTCTTAATTCCTCCCTTACTAGCATCATATATTTTTATATGTCCATGTTTCTTCTGCTTAATAGGGTCATTGAAAAACTGGACAAACACCATAAACACTTCTTTTGTCAAGAACATGAGGGTCGCAAGAGATATCACCTGGTTAAATGGACCAGAATCTTTAGGTCTAAAAGCAAAGGAGGACTAGGGATGAAAGACCTCCGAAAGCAAAACATCAGCCTACTCACCAAGTGGTGGTGGAAGCTGGAAACATAGCAAGGGCTGTGGCAAGCGATGATCCGGGCGAAATATTTGAAAAAAGATATGATAACCTCGGTCAAAAGCAGATTTAGTGATTCCCCTATTTGGAAGGCTATTATGAAAGTCAAAGAATATTATTTGGCCGGTCGTAAAGTGGTTACGAATTCGGGCAATCTTGCCAGGGTGTGGAAGGATTCCTTACATGATGAGCCTCCTATGGACGAGAAATACCCTGTGTTGTATAGCATTTGCAATATGCAGGAGATCACGGTAGATTAGTTCAGAAATGGTGTGGGGGATGACTTCTTCCGAAGACAATGATACGTCTCCAACGTATCTATAATTTTTGATTGTTCCATGCTATTATATTACCCGTTTTTGGATGTTTATGGGCTTTACTTTACACTTTTATATCATTTTTGGGACTAACCTACTAACCGGAGGCCCAGCCCGTCTTGCTGTTTTTTGCCTATTTCAGTGTTTCGAAGAAAAGGAATACCAAACAGAGTCCAAACGGAATGAAACCTTCGGGACCGATCTTATTGGAATAAACGTGATCCAGAGGACTTGGAGTGCAAGTCAAGAAGCAATCGAAGAAGCCACGAGGGTGGAGGGCGCCCCCCGCTACTGGGCGCGCCCCCTATCTCGTGGGCCTCTCGGGCGACCACTGACCTACTTCTTACTCCTATATATACCCATGAACCCCGAGAACATCAGGGGCGACCACGAAAAACTATTTCCACCACCATAACCTTCTGTATCCGCGAGATCCCATCTTGGAGCCTTCACCGGCGCTCCGCCAGAGGGGGAATCAACCACAGAGGGCTTCTACATCAACACCATAGCCTCTCTGATGAGTTGTGAGTACTTTACCACAGAGCTTCGGGTCCATAGTTATAGCTAGATGGCTTCTTTTCTCTCTTTGAGTCTCAATACCATGTTCTCCTTGATCTTCTCGGAGATCTATTCGATGTAACTCTTTTTCGGTGTGTTTGTCGAGATCCAATGAATTGTGGGTTTATGATCAAGTTTATTTATGAGAAATATTTTAATCTCCTCTGAATTCTTTTATGTGTGATTAACTTATCTTTGCAAGTCTCTTCGAATTATTAGTTTGGTTTGGCCTACTAGATTGATCTTTCTTGCAATGGGAGAAGTGCTTAGATTTGGGTTCAATCTTGCGGTGTCCTTTCCCAGTGACAGCAGGGCAGCAAGGCACGTATTGTATTGTTGCCATCGAGGATAAAAAGATGGGGTTTATATCATATTGCATGAGTTTATCCGTCTACATCATGTCATCTTTCTTAATGTGTTACTTTGTTCTTTATGAACTTAATACTCTAGATGCATGCTGGATAGCGGTTGATGTGTGGAGTAGTAGTAGTAGATGCAGGCAGGAGTCGGTCTACTTGTCACGGACGTGATGCCTATATACATGATCATGCCTAGATAATCTCATAATTATTCACTTTTCTATCAATCGCTCGACAATAATTTGTTCACCCACCGTAATACTTATGCTATCTTGAGAGAAGCCACTAGTGAAACCTATGGCCCCCGGGTCCAATCTATATTATAAAATACCAAAAATATATTTATCTTATCATACTATCTCTATCAGATCTCACTTTTGCAAGTGGTCGTGAAGGGATTGACAACCCCTTTATTGCGTTGGTTGCGAGTTCATTGTTTGTTTGTGTAGGTGCGTGGGACTTTTGAGGAGCCTCCTACCGGATTGATTCCTTGGTTCTCAAAAACTGAGGGAAATACTTACGCTACTATTGCTGCATCACCCTTTCCTCTTGAAGGAAAACCAAAGCAAGCTCAAGACATAGCAAGAAGGATTTCTGGCGCCATTGCCGGGGAGGTCTTCGCTCAAGTCAAGACATACCAAGTACCCATCACAAACTCATCTCCCTCGCATTTACATTATTTGCCATTTGCCTCTCGTTTTCCTCTCCCCCACTTCACCCTTGTCATTTTATTCCCCTCTCTTTCCCAATCTCCTCTCTCTTTCGTTTGCCTTTTTGCTTGTGTGTTGGATTACTTGTCGCCATGGCGCAAGATAATACCAAATTGTGTGATTTCTCCAATACCAATAATAATGATTTCCTTAGTACTCCAATTGCTCATCTTAATGATGTTGAGTCTTGTGAAATCAATACTGCTTTGCTGAATCTTGTTATGAAAGATCAATTCGCCGACCTTCCTAGTGAAGATGCCGCTACCCATCTAAACAACTTTATCGATTTGTGTGAGATGCAAAAGAAGAAAGATACGGATAATGATATTGTCAAATTGAAGTTATTTCCGTTTTCACTTAGAGATCGTGCTAAAGTTTGGTTTTAGTCTTTGCCTAAGAATAGTATTGATTCGTGGAAGAAGTGCAAAGATGATTTTATCTCTAAGTATTTTCCTCCCGCTAAGATCATCACTCTTAGGAATGATATTATGAATTTTAAACAACTTGGTCATGAGCATGTTGCCCAATCTTGGGAAATGTTGAAATTGATGATTCACAATTGCCCTACTCATGGTTTGAATTTATGGATGATCATACAAATTTTTTATGCCCGATTGAATTTTGCTTCTAGAAATCTTTTACATTCGGCCGCGGGAGGCACGTTTATGGAAATCACCTTAGGAGAAGCTACAAAACTCCTTGATAATATTATGGCTAATTATTCTCAATGGCACACCGAAAGATCTACTAGTAAAAAAGTGCATCCTATAGAAGAAATTAATGTTTTGAGTGGAAAGATGGATGAACTTATGAAATTGTTTGCTACTAAGAGTGCTCCTATTGATCCCAATGATATGCCTTTGTCTACTTTGATTGAAAATAATAATTAATCAATGGATGTGAATTTTGTTGGTAGGAATAGTTTTGGAAACAATGCTTATAGAGGAAACTTTAATCCTAGACCATTCCCTAGTAATTCCTCTAATAATTATGGAAACTCCTACAATAATTCTTATGGTAATTTTAATAAGATGCCCTCTGATTTTGAGAATAGTGTGAAAGAATTTATGATCTCTCAAAAGAATTTTAATGCCTTGCTTGAAGAAAAATTGCTCAAAGTTGATGATTTGGCTAGGAACGTTGATAGACTCTCTCTTGATGTTGATTCTTTGAAACTTAGATCTACTCCTCCTAAGCATGATATTAATGAGTATCTCAAAGCTATGAGAATTTCCATTGATGAGTGCAAAGAAAGAACCACTAGATTGCGTGCTAAGAAAGATTGCTATATAAAAGTGTGTTCTTCTAGTTTCCATGAAAGTAATGATGAAGAACTTAAAGTTATTGATGTGTCCCCTATAGATCTTTGTTTTGCAATATGAATCTTAATAATGATGGGACTAGAGATGAGTCAACTTTGGTTAAAAGGCATCCCAATGATTCGGAGTTTTTAGATCTTAATGCTAAATTTGGTAAAAGTGGGATTGGAGAGGTCAAGACTTTGAATAACATTGAACCCACTATCTTGGATTTCAAGGAATTTGATTATGATAATTGTTCTTTATAATATTGTATTTACTTTTTGCAATCCGTTGTGAATTCTCCTCATGCTTATAGTCAAAATAAAGCCTTTACCAAACGTATTGTTGATGCCTTGATGCAATCTTATGATGAAAAACTTAACTTGGAAGTTTCTATACCTAGAAAACTTTATTATGAGTGGGAACCTACTATAAAGATTAAAATTAAAGATCATGAGTGTTATGCTTTATGTGATTTGGGTGCTAGTGTTTCCACGATTCCGAAAACATTATGTGATATTCTAGGTTTCCATGATCTTGATGATTTCTCTTTAAATTTGCACCTTGCGGATTCCACCATTAAAAAGCCAATGGGAAGGATCAATGATGTTCTCATTGTTGCAAATAGAAATTTGGTGCCCGTAGATTTATCGCTCTTGATATAGGTTGCAATCTTTCTTGCCCTATTATTCTTGGTAGACCTTTCCTTAGAACGATTGGTGCGATTATTGATATGAAGGAAGGGAATATTAGATTCCATTTTCCATTAAGGAAAGGCATGGAGCACTTTCCAAGAAAGAAAGTCAAATTACCTTATGAATCTATCATGCGAGCCGCTTATGAATTGAGTGCCAAAGATGGCACTACTTAGATCTATCCTTGCTTTTATGCCTAGCTAGGGGCGTTAAACGATAGCGCTAGTTGGGAGGCAACCCAATTTTATTTGTGTTTTTTGTTTTTGTTTCTGTTTAGTAATAAATTCTTGCATCTACCTTCTTTTTTATGTGTTTTTATGTTTTAATTAGTGTTTGTGCCAAGTAGAACCTATAGGATATGCTATGGTGATAGTTAATTTGATTCTGCTGAAAAACAGAAACTTTGCGCGCATGAAAATAATTTTAGTAATTCACAGGAACGTGATTTTGCGTTGATTCTTTTTGTTGTAGATCAATATACACATTTCCCAGGAATTCCTATTTTGGTAGTATATTTAGAGTTCCATAAGTATTCGAGGGTTACAGATTGCTACAGACTGTTCTGTTTTTGACAGATTCTGTTTTTCGTGTGCTGTTTGCTTATTTTGATGCATCTATGGCTAGTTTGTAAGGGTATGAACCATATAGAGCTTGAAATACAGTAGGTTTAACACCAATATAAATAAAGAATGAGTTCATTACAGTACCTTATGTGGTGGTTTTTCTTTCTTTCACTAACGGAGCTTATGAGATTTCCTGTTGAGTTTTGTGTTGTGAAGGTTTCAAGTTTTGGGTAAAGATTTGATGGACTATGGAATAAGGAGTGGCAAGAGCCTAAGCTTGGGGATGCCCAAGGAATCCCAAGATATTCAAGAATAGCCAAAATCCTAAGCTTGGGGATGCCCCCGGAAGGCATCCCCTCTTTCGTCTTTGTTTATCGGTAACTTACTTGGAGCTATATTTTTATTCGCCACATGATATGTGTTTTGCTTGGAGCGTCTTGTATGATATTAGTCTTTTCTTTTTAGTTTTCCACAATAATCCTTGCTATACATACCTTTTGGGAGAAGTCCACTTGATTTGAATTTATTTGAATATGCTATGTGCTTCACTTATATCTTTTGAGCTAGATAGTTTTTGCTCTAGTGCTCCACTTATATTTTTTTAGAGCACGGCGGTGGATTAGTTTTGAAGAAATTGTTGACATATCATGGTTCACTTATATCATTTTGAGAGTCTTTTAGAACATCATGGTATTTGCTATGGTTATAAATTTGGTCCTAGAATGATGAGCATCCAAGTTGGGTATAATAAAAACTATCATAGAAATTGCATAAAACACTAGGATCAATTTGATGCTTGATAATTGTTTTGAGATATAGAGGTGGTAATGTTAGAGTCATGCTAGTGGATAATTATGAAATTGAGAAATACTTGTGTTGAAGTTGGCAAGTCCCGTAGCATGCACGTATGGTAAAAGTTGTGTGACAAATTTGTTGCATGAGGTGCTCTTTTGATTGTCTTCCTTATGAGTGGACGTCGGGATCGCGTGATGGTTAAGTCCTACCAACCCTTCCCCTAGGAGAATGCGTAGTAGTACTTTTCTTCGAGGGCAAGTAGATTTTTACAATAAGTATATGAGTTCTTTATGACTAATGTGAGTCCATGGATATACGCACACTCATCCTTCCACTTTGCTAGCCTCTATTATACCGCACAACTTTCGCCGGTATCATGCACCCATTATTTACCTTCCTCAAAACAGCCACCATACCTACCTATTATGGCATTTCCATAGCCATTCCGAGATATATTGCCATGCAACTTTCCACCGTTCCGTTATTATGACACACTCCATCATTGTCATATTGCTCTTTGCATGATCATGTAGTTGACATTGTCTTTGTGACAAGGCCACCTTCATAATTTTCATACATGTCACTCTTGATTCATTGCATATCCCGGTACACCGCCGGAGGCATTCATATAGAGTCATATTTTGTTCTAAGTGTTGAGTTGTAATTCTCGAGGTTGTAAACTAATAAAAGTGTGATGATCTTCATTATTAGAGCATTGTCCCAAGTGAGGAAAGGATGATGAAGACTATGATTCCCCCACAAGTCGGGATGAGACTTCGGACTTTAAAAAAAAAGAAAAAAAGAGAGGCCAAAGAGCCCACCAAATAAAAAAAAGATAGGCCAAATAAAAAAAGAGAAAGGACAAATAAAAAATGAGAAAAAAAGAGAGAAGGGACAATGATACTATCTCTTTTCTACACTTGTGCTTCAAAATAGCGCCATGATCTTCATGATAGAGAGTCTATTGTGTTGTCACTTTCATATACTAGTGGGAATTTTTCATTATAGAACTTGGCTTGTATATTCCAATGATGGGCTTCCTCAAAATGCCCTAGGTCTTCGTGAGCAAGCGAGTTGGATGCACACCCACTTAGTCTCCTTTGTTGAGCTTTCATACATTTATAGCTCTAGTGCATCCGTTGCATGGCAATCCCTACTCACTCACATTGATATCTATTGATGGGCATCTCCATAGCCCGTTGATGCGCCTAGTTGATGTGAGACTATCTTCTCCCTTTTTGTCCTCACAACCACCACCATATACCACCATCGTGCTATGTCCATGGCTTGCGCTCATGTATTGCGTGAGAGTTGAAAAAGCTGAAGCGCGTTAAAAAGTATGAACCAATTGCTTGGCTGAAACCGGGGTTGTGCATGATGGGAGTATTTTGTGTAATGAAAATGAAGCATGGCCTAACTATATGATTTTGTAGGGATAAGCTTTCTTTGGCTATGCTATTTTGATAGGACATGATTATTTGTTAGTATGCTTCGAAGTGTTACTATTCTTTATGTTTTATAAGCTTTTATCTTGAATCATTTGGATCTGAACAATCATGCCACAATAAAGAAAATTACATTGAGAATTATGCTAGGTAGCATTCCACATCAAAAATTCTGTTTTTATCATTTACCTACTCGAGGACGAGCAGGATTAAGCTTGGGGATGCTTGATACATCTCCAACATATCTATAATTTTTTATTGTTCCATGCTATTATATTACCCATTTTGGATGTTTATGGGCTTTACTTTACACTTTTATATCATTTTTTGGGACTAACCTACTAACCGGAAGCCCAGCCCGTATTGCTATTTTTTTTCCCTATTTCAGTGTTTCAAAGAAAAGGAATACCAAACGGAGTCCAAACGGAACGAAACCTTCGGGAGTGATCTTTTTGGAACAAACGTGATCCATAGGACTTGGACTGCAAGTAAAGAAGCAATCGAGGAAGCCACGAGGGTGGAGGGCGCGCCCCCCTATCTCGTGGGCCCCTCGGGCGTCCACCGACCTACTTCTTCCTCCGATATATACCCACGTACCCCGAGAACATCAGGGGCGACCATGAAAAACTATTTCCACCAGCGTAACCTTCTGTATCCGCGAGATCCCATCTTGGAGCCTTCACCGATGCTCCGCCGGAGGGGGAATCAACCACGAAGGGCTTCTACATCAACACTATAGCCTCTCCGATGAGTTGTGAGTAGTTTACCACAGACCTTCGGGTCCATAGTTATTAGCTAGATGACTTCTTCTCTCTCTTTGAATCCCAATACCATGTTCTCCTTGATCTTCTTGGAGATCTATTCGATGTAACTCTTTTTGTGGTGTGTTTGTCGAGATCTGATGAATTGTGGGTTTATGATCAAGTTTATCTATGAGAAATATTTGAATCTCCTCTGAATTCTTTTATGTGTGATTAAGTTATCTTTGCAAGTCTCTTCGAATTATTAGTTTGGTTTGGCCTACTAGATTGATCTTTCTTGCAATGGGAGAAGTGCTTAGCTTTGGGTTCAATCTTGCGGTGTCCTTTCCCAGTGACAACAGGGGCAGCAAGGCACGTATTGTATTGTTGCCATCGAGGATAAAAAGATGGGGTTTATATAATATTGCATGAGTTTATCCCTCTACATCATGTCATCTTTCTTAATGCATTACTCTGTTCTTTATGAACTTAATACTCTAGATGCATGCTGGATAGCGGTCGATGTGTGGAGTAATAGTAGTAGATGCAAGCAGGAGTGGTCTACTTGTCACGAACGTGATGCCTATATACATGATCATGCCTAGATAATCTCATAATTATTCGCTTTTCTATCAATTGCTCGGCAGTAATTTGTTCACCCACCGTAATACTTATGCTATCTTGAGAGAAGCCACTAGTGAAACCTATGGCCCCCGGGTCTATATTTTATCGTATAAGCTTTCAATCTACTTTTATTTGCATCTTTACTTTTTTAATCTATATTATAAAATAACAAAAATATATTTATCTTATCATACTATCTCTATCAGATCTCACTTTCACAAGTGGTCGTGAAGGGATTGACAACCCCTTTATTGCGTTGGTTACGAGTTCTTTGTTTGTTTGTGTAGGTGCGTGGGACTTTTGAGGAGCCTCCTACTGGATTGATACCTTGGTTCTCAAAAACTAAGGGAAATACTTATGCTACTATTGCTGCATCACCCTTTCCTCTTCAAGGAAAACCAACGCAAGCTCAAGACGTAGCAGACAACTACATACACCACTGTTAGATCAATGGAATGAGCTTAACACCACTGTTAATTCCTGGGCGTTGTTGGAGTAACCTAATCAAGTGATTTGGAACCTGGGCAAGAAGAAAAAATTTACAACCAGATCGGTTATGACTATCTGGAGACAAACATAGCAGGATGTAATTGTAGGTGGATTTGGCAGGCGAAAATGCCTCTGAAAGTACAAATTTTCTTGTGGCAAACCTTCCAGGATGCTATCTTGATTAGAGATGTCATGAGTAGAAGACGATGGGCTGGCAACCCTAAATGTTCCTTCTAATGGAACAGAGAGACTTCGAAACACCTGTTTTTCACGTGTCTTGTGGCCAGAGTGGTCTGGAGGACGGTGGGTTGTGTTCTGGGTACGGACACATGTCCAAACAATATATGGCAATATTTCTCATGGTGCTATGTTTTCCTTCCTGATGGGGAAAAGTTTTACACATTTGTGCTAGCGGCCATATGCTGGGCTATATGGAATTGCCGCAACCAAGCTACCTTTGAGCAGAAAAAATTAAAGATACCTTTCGCTGTGATTTATTCTGCATGTGGCTTTATCTCTTATTGGGCAGGGATGATGACTGGAGTGGACCAGGAGGTGATGGAGAGAGGAGCCAAAATGCTAAGGGCCAGCGCATCAAACATGATGAGGATCTGCGCGACATCAGGCAAGATGGCGCAGGACTGAAGGAGAGAAGCTTTGCTTGCGCTAGGTCTTGTTAACTTCGTTTTGGGTCCTTCACCTTGGTCTTAGTATATGATCATGCTGCTCCTGTGTGAGCGTTTCAGGTTGCTCCTGCGTGAGCCCTTTTGATGTCGTGAACCTTGCCGGATGCGCCCGTTTAGGACTAGTTCGTGTTTGGGTGTCCTTGGGTTTTCGCCCCACGGTAAGCTGCTCGATGACGAGTGCTTGCAGTGGGTTTCCCAAGGATGCGTTGAACTCACTTTCCCCTTTCTCGTTTCCTTAGTGACTGTAGTGTGGAAAACTTTGTATTTCCGTTATGTCAAAGTAATCTAAACGGGTTATGCCCGGTTAAAAAAAACTGCTGCTACAGAGTTGGTACTTGGGCATGGGAGAGTAGCCGGACCAGGACAATTGCATTTCTAACAAAAAGAAGCAACTTATCTTAATGGGAAATTTAACAGGACATGAAAAACATCGCCATTGATTCATATTACTGGAGGCATTACACTGAAAACAACATTGGTTTAACGTGTCCTTACTTTTAACAGTGCGACTACTACATTTTACCAGTGGCATTACATAAGAGGGGCTCGGGGCAACAAACATCAGAATAGGATATCTGGGTTGGTGCCATTTTTGTTCGGTATAGCCACCTTATACTGTGTGAGGCTAGCAAATCTAGTGTTGGACATACTCTGTTGACTTGTCCCCTAGTCCCCACTTTCTTTTCTTTTTCAACCAATAGATCGGGTTTATATTGAGTTTTTACTGTGTTTCCCTTTATTTCCCTATTAGACCAAGAGACCAGCTGGATAGCCAGTCTCTGCTACTTTTCGCCCCAATTATTTCCTCTTTCGACCAAGTGCTAGATTCAGGTAACAAATCTTCCCCCACCCCACCCCCTTTCTTCCTTATTTGAACCAAGTAGTACTAGATTCGAGTGCATGAACTAGTTTTACCTCTTAACACTTAAAATTTAGGTGGCTTTCGAACAGCCGATCTATCCTATCTACGAGGGGGCCTGAGAAATAGTATAAGATACAAATGGAGCGACGTCAGGAGTTGGGGAAGTAGAGCAAGGCCGGTTTCGAAGGAAGTTATACCTGAGGGTCGCCAGGATGTTGCTAGATGGGCGGCGGGAGGCGGGATTTGCCCACGCTACGGCATCGAGGAAGAAGGGGTCTGAGGCCCTCCCTAGCCGGCGGTGCCTGGGAGAGAACGGCAAGGCACGCTGATCAGGATGCGCCGACAGTGGGTAAAAGTCGTCGCCGAGGACGACCGCGTGAACGTTGCACCTTCTCACCTTCCCTGATGGAGAAGATCCGACTGGATCTGTGACCAGCGGTGAGCAGAGAGAGAGTGTGGCCACCACTGTCGTGTTTAGATCGGGAGAGGACGAGACAGTGTGAAGAGAGCAACACTAGCAAGCAAGCGCGGAGGCTCCTGCCTATATAGTGGAGTAGTTTTCTTTTGTCTACCGGAGCCGGCTTGACCTCGTCAATGACTGTCAAGAAGACTTCACGCACGTGCTCCGGAGGTGCAGTTGTCGTCAATTTGATCTGAAGCACCGGATTAACATATAACACGAAAAAATGCCACATGACAAGAAACCATAACCTCACTACCCCAAGGAGACAACATGAATCCTGACGGACAAACTAGACGAGGATCAAAGCTCACATTAAAGATAAACTCATAGAAAAGGGGTCCATCGATAGATGTCCTAATTAACATAGCCGGCTTGACCTAGATGGCAGTCGAGTAGTCTTCGTGTATGTGCCCCCAATGACCAGCGCCTTGGAGGAACTCAGTTGTCGCTGTTTAACCCTCGAAGTGATTTGAAGCACATGACACCTACTATTGCGAGATGACAGGAAACCTTTTTTTAGATTTCTCATCAGAACTACAGCCCTGTACAACACAACCTGCACGATATGTAGACGATAGCCATTCCAGCCGTGTCTACTGGAGTCTGGTCACATGCATGGACGAACTGATCTTCCATGTCATGTAGGGATCGTTTAAGCACCGACGGCTGTACAACACTGCTCCAGCACTATCGCTCGTCTCTTTTGTCTATTAACTCACCCAACTTGCGGGGCCGGGGGGTGTGCCTGTGGTCGGTTCTCAATTCCGGGCCCACATGTGTGTGCAAATGCAATATGACATGCGTTCCATTCCGAGAGCGGCGTGCCAGACCGACCGACCGTCTGGACATGTGTGTGCGAACGCGATGAGCGTGCTGTATACTCCATACATGTGTACCGCCTTTATCTTGAGGCTTTGCTCCATGGATCAATCCATGGATACAAAATTATATTTATAAGTCGAGGGTGAGGCTTTTCTCGCGCGGTAGGCGGGGCAGTTCCGCCTAGTTGGTTCAACAGAGACGCAAGAAGATGAGGGAGTAGGCTGCTGCAAACGTAGGGCTATGTGATTTGACAGCGAGTTACTGCTGGACAGGTGGGGCCCCATGATTTGACTTGCCATTATCATTTTAACTGTGGCGCTATGACCGGCGTGAGTCTCCTGATTCCTGACCACATCCATGGTATACATGTGCGTCTCCCAATGCTCCACCATGTAGAGCATGGTTAGTATAGGCAGCTGCTAGTGCTGCATGAGTATATAAACATTCCATGTCATCAAAAGTTAGTAGTATTATTTATTAGTCATACAATAGGGCTGGCTATAAGGTTTTTCTCACTTCCTCTCTATCTCTCTCATTGTATTAAATGCTTTTGTCTAGGAGCACGTGTAGAGGTTGGCTCTTGCATGAGAGCGCACTCCTCCACTTCTTGCCTCTCTCCTCCATGTATGCAAAAATGCCATGTAAGAGGGCCTATAGCCCACTATTGTACTTGCTCGTACAAGTGAGAAAATAAATGTAATTGCTCTCTATTTCAGCTTGGAGCTTGTGCAAACATTGTTTGTTAATCTACATATGAATTTGCTCTCTATTTTACCTTGGAGCTCGTGCAAATGTTGTTGGTTAATCTACATACAACTTTGCTCTCTCTCTCTCCACATTTATTACATGCCACATCATCACTATGTCCTAGGTGGCAAATTTACCAACATCTATCTTACAATTGTTGGAGATGCCCTTAGCAACAAAAATCTAAGCACCTATGCATTGGGGACTTGAGTTGCTAAGCCATTTAATGCCCTTAGCACCTCATCTAAGCACCATTTCATTGGAAGAGGTCACTTCTTGGCAAATGCAATAAATACTACTCCCTCCGTTCCAATTTACTCATCGTGGCTTTAGTTCAACGAAGGAAGAGATAGAGAGAAGTAAAAAAATACTCTTATAGCCAACCTTACACTACTAGGGAAAAGCCTAGCAGCAGCGCGGGTTTTAGGTATATCAGTAGCGCGGGGGCCGGCGCTACTGATAAGGCGCTACAGCTAACCCGTAGCAGCAGTGCGTGCACGCCCGCGCTACTGCTATACAAGTGTAGCAGCAGCGTGCTGCATGGAAGCTCGCTACTGCTAATAGCTCTAGCACGCTTTGCCTGCACGCGCTACTGCTACCGTCACACTGCTGCTAACTTTTCTCCACTCGCTACTGCTAATTTTAGTAGTTTTTGAATTCTTTTTCTGCATATTTGTTTTGTATTTGAGCATGCTTTATTCAAGAATCTTTAGCACATACAAATGTCATCATGATACACATACAAATGTCGCGAGACCACAAATGTAATCATAGCATATACATACAAATAGTCTCATCATAATCATCATCCAACACAAAGTGGTATCTCGTCATCATCTCGAAAATAGCAATACATGCAAGTCTCTAATACTTGCAACTACAACGTCATCCATCTAAACAATGATATATGCGAGAAGAGCTATCACTATGAGTGAGAGAGGAACTATGCAGTACATGAGGCGGCGGTTACGAGTCCTCTCTCGCGCTAGTGTGAACCTCAAGTAACTAGCTTCTCCTTCTTGTCTACTTTTGAAGCCTTTATGGCTGGCGCCTGACACCCCATTCACTTGTGCGTGAACCTCAGGCCACTCATTGTACACCCCCGAAACCTTCCCTTTGTACACGACATAGCACTGCCATCTCGCCATCAAGAAGCTAGGTACCTGTTAGAGATGCATCTTCATCAAGAGGATGTACAATCATATGCAAAAAAATATACTAGAGCAACACGAAAAAGAAAGGGTTAGCAACTGGATGCAACATACAGTACACAAACTAATTAACTAGAGGTACGCAGGTCATCGTACCCAAACTAACAAAGTAGCGTTACGCAAGTTTGGCAGGGACCCTGGACATCACAAAGTTTCATTGCTACAAAAAGTATACAAGTTCAACCGACACATATCATCATCATCGTCATTGTAAATCACTAGAAGTTCCATCCTTCCATATCATCGAGGATGGACCCTAGCTTCTTGAACAGCGTGAGGTCATGATGTTGCATGCCTATGCGAGTTCGGACGTCAACTCACGATATAGGGTCGTGGTAGAACATCCCCTTCTCATCGACGACTTCTTTCATGATGATCGTCGCAATGCCCCTTTGGATGCGAAAGAATTCATCTCTAAGTTAATAATCCGCTTCTCCATGAGATTCTACCCACTTGTGGATATGATCATCATTTCTACTTGTCATGCGAAGCTTTTGGTGATCCGTGCTGAACTCAATCATGAGATAGAGGATGTGGAATCCATCTTTATTGCTTGGTTTTGGGACATGGATGCAGCAGAAGTTAGTTTTATGCATGAAACCCATCTTCTTGTTACTTTGTTTCCTGATCTGCACGTGGCCACCTCTAATGCTGAAGCCTTGGAGAGCAACATCTAGAATATCATTATGTGGGTGTATCCTTCTTCTTGTAGTCTCTGGAAGGGTCAAAATACACGGCGTGGGAGACTCGCGGGTAAAAAACAATAAGGACGGCGTGCCCATTGCTGCGGGGAAAAGACACCTCAAATTATTCTCCATATGAGCAAGAAGGAATGATTGAAATGTATGAAAGGGTTGTCCGGAACTGACTTACTTTGGATGATAAGGCGGGAGGACAATTTCCTGGTCCTTATTCTGTACCATAAAGTTTTGGAGGTAGTCCCTAGCAGTTTCACGCTCAAAGTCGCCGCGACTCAAGAAAGACAAGTGCATGTAGTACGGATCCACCACACAGATTTGTGGGACTTCTTCTCTCTTCATGACGGAGCTCATATGTAGCACAAAAAGGTGGACGATTGTAAAATCGAGTGCCTTGTCAGAAACATCTCAAAGATATGGTCAAACCACAGGAAGAACACCTCCGCGGGTCGTGTGTCGACGTAGCACTTCCCCTCAGGCACACGAGCCGCGTATGTCAGATATCATGGATCCTTCGAGGCTAGTAGGCTTTTCTCAGTCGACATCACATGGTTGTGCAGTCTCCCAAGATCCCCTGATAGTGACTCCAGCGGTTTCGGTGGTAGCATTGGCTCGCCCGTGAGATGGAACATGGCTGCACCTTTCATGGGTACACGCTCTTCAGAATCCATCGTTTGGCTGCTATGTGCTCTGGCTTGTTTGGGGGCAGCTATCTTACCCAATCTCTTTCTCTCCTTTTTCTTGGGCACACCTTCCAGACCCTTCCTTAACCCCTGCCCCAGTGTTGTCGGGCTAAGCACTGTATGACCCCCGGCTAGTTGAGCCTGTGTTGAGGCGGCATCTTCAGACGTGTCATGTGAGGATTTCATGAAGAGAGACTTCTTGCAAATCCTGCTACGACCTTCCTGCCCGGGCAGATCATCCATATCCTCATTAGCATGCTCATAGCCCGATTCGTCATATGGTTGACTCATCATATCTAAGTCACACTCATACGCGTTTGTATTGAGGAAAGACATTGTGTCGACCTCCGTCTCATCATCCATTCTCTGTTCTACAGGACCGATTACATCGGCCAGTACTATTGCACCCCCTTCATCACGTCGTCCGCCGCTCTCACCCCGCATTGCAGGAGCTGGTAATTGCATAGGCGGGGTGGTGGTCTACGCACATGCTTGTTGATGTGTGGTTATTGGTGTGCTCTTGGCTGGCTCCAGACGAATAATATTCTTCGGCCATAGCAGCACCCAACCCTTGCAGTTTCCAATCTGTGGCGGGGTCTCGTCATCGTCTCCCACATGCTGTACTGGAGGAGGCAAATACTCGTGACCCGATTTCACACTTGATAAGTTAACCCTAAAGTGCCCAGCGGGGATCGGCTGGTTGTGGAACGTGGGTTGCAAGGGGTTCATTATCACCCCCTTTCCCATGTCCACCTTCTGGCCTTTGATCAAGTAGAGTATGGTACACGGGGTTTCGTCGGCCTGCAAACACATGTCTGTGGCATAAAACATCTGAAAGGCAACGAAAATGGAATATTCTATATATATATTGGTGTGACATGTAATTACCGTGAGGGCGTCGAGCTCAGCCAAAGACGAAGGCCCACCTAGCGCGCCAGAGACTGAGGACGGGCTGCTATGAGTGGGAGCGAGTGCGAGAGGAGGCTCGGTTGCGTGAGCAAGTGATGGTGCGGTGTTGTTGTTGTTCACGGAGTTGCTCCGGACGAAACTGGGCAACGGGAAATCATGAACCATCTTGTCTGGATTTTCCTTCGTCCAGTTGATGATAGCTGGAACCAAGTTAGTAGCAAAATCATTTCTACAGGCAGTTACAGCTGCATTGGCTGCCTGCTATAGCAACTCATTTTTCTCCTCGGCTATTTTTTTAGCGTCCTCAACTGCTTTTTTCTCGACCGGAAGCTTCACCTTCTCGTCGATGTCCCCCTGACTAAACTTCTTTTTCTGCTTCTTGGCCTCCGGGCCCTTGTTGTAAAACACTTTCCACGTGGCGCCGTCTCCAGCATCGTGCACACGACCATATTGCGGCCGCTGGCCCAAAGGGAGTCCCTTAAGTTCGTTCAAGGCCCGGTTGAGAGGGGTGTCCCACTTGGGCCTCAACGGAGAAGTAGGGCTTTCGGCTGCAAGCTGGTGTTGCTTCTCCTGCAGAAGGAACGTGGTCGTTTAGGAATGTGTAGTCGACTAGATCTGGAGCTAAATGTAAGGTGGTAAAAGAATAATTACCAGTAGTCTAATCAATCTCCTCGTGATCTGGTCCGTGTAAAAAAACCTTCTTTTCCTTGTCCCACTTGTAGCGGGCCCTGATGAAGTCACGCTCCAAGGGGTTGGTGAACTTCGCGAATGGGTCTAGGATACCCGCGGCTTCACGTTCCCCGTCCTCCTTATCCCATATGGGCCTTTTACCGAGGTAGCCACGACTTCCGAGGCAATGCTTCCCCGTGTTCCTTTGCTAAAGGCTATTGAATTTCGCAGCCTTAGGCTTGGCTGCTATCGGCATTCTGGGAACGGGGGTCCCCAGACTTGCCTGCCTGTGGCCTGCGGCGTGGCTCAAGCGAAGGCCCAGTGCAGCCCATCTTCATCAGCTCAAGCTCAAGACCCTCGCGAGGGGCCAAGTGTCGTGGGAACGAACACCTATGGGGCAGGGCCCCTTTCGGTCTGGCAGGGAGCGGAGATCGCACGAAGAGCGGATCGAGGCGAGGCACGCGAGCGATTTTACCCAGCTTCGGAGCTCTCCGGAGAGATAATACTCCTACTGCTGCTTTGTGGTTGTATTCAGTTCTTGCTCGAGAGTGTGGGAGTGTTCTGGTTTCGAATGAGTTGAACCCCCTCTATGTTGTGCATGGGCCTCCTTTTATATGCTCAAGGGGTCACCGACAGGTGGCAACATAGGCGAGGGCAAAAATGGAAAAGGAGGGGTTGGTATACCTACTTGTACAGTGCACCCTACCTAACTCTGACGGCAGGGGACAAGCGCATTAAATGCCCGTCCGCGTCGCCCAAACAGTGTAGAAAAGCGACCGTTAGGGACGCCACCGCTTGCCACGATGGTCATCTCGTCATCTTTGCTCGCCACCTCGCACCGCTTGGTTGCACAGCCTCTCGCCACGTGCGCCCGGGACGGTCCTGTGGTGACACGTCGACGGATGCGCTGGAGCGTGGGCACAGAGTGGTGGCTTCGCCACGGCAAGCGCCTTGCCGCGGTCGTTGTCTTGTCGCGCCCGGAAGCTTGTCGCTCGTCGGGTCTTGTCGGGACGTGCGGCGCGTCGCGGCAAGTTCCTTGAAATGCTTTGGTTGGCCTTCTCGGCAAGCTCCTCTTGCCGGGGCCTTGTCCTTCCCGGCAAGCTCCTCTTGCCGGGGCCTTGTCTTCTTGGCTTGAACACTTTGTTCTTGAATGGCTCCAATAGGAACCACGGAGGATCTTGGCGGTCACCCGGCAAGCCTTGCCGCGGGGCGCTGCGACTGCCTGTGCACAAGTTCGGGATACTAAGGTACCCCTACTTTAGTACACCGACAGGAGCCCCCGGGCCTGGGCCACACACGGTGCCGAGCGCTGTTGGGCCAGGCCCAAAACAGGGCACGGGCACGCGTGGCCTGGGTCCACACCGTATCTGACTCCGTATCCACCGCGCCCTCCCGTAACAGCACGCGTCGAATGCGGCGTCGTGGGAGAGATCGTGGGTAGTTCTTTATTCGGAGAAAGCGTAACATTCGCCTCCTCCTCTTTATAAGCAGGGGAAACAGGGGCCGTTCCCCCACCTTCGCCACTTGCGGTTTCAATCTCAGAAATCTCCACCGCTCCCCTCTGCTTTCAAAGCTGAAAGAGAGCAGCGCTCCGCCCCCCATCGCCGCCGTCGCCGCCAATGCCCTCGATCTCCCCCACCGCCTCCGCCATGGCTCCGAAGACCGGGAAGGGTGTGAAGTCAGCCGAGGCGCTGCGGCTCGAGGCGCTGCGAAAGGAGCGGGCAACTTTCCCCCCTGATCTCTCTGCGAAGGAGCTGAGGGAGTGGTTCTACCTCTTCTGGTCGACGGAGACGCGAGCGCATCCGCGCACCAAAGTACTCTCCGCCGCCGCTTCGGAATAGGCCCCAAGTGGGTATCCCTTCTTCGGGTTATTCTTCTACTGCGGGCTCTACCCGCCTTTCTCCGAATTCTTTTGTGATATCATGAACACCTACGGGTTCCATCTCCTCGACTTCACCCCCAATGTTGTCCTGACCATGGCGGTTTTCGCACATCTCTGCGAGAACTTTGTCGGAGTCCACCCAAACGTAGCCCTTTTCCGCCACTACTTCATGCCCCGGGTCGAGAGAGGAGAGCCCTTAGCTGGCGGGATTGCCTGGATCTCGAGAGCCGGCAAGAAGGAGATGTATCTGGAGGGGGAGCTCCGCAGCAAATGGGATGAGTGGAGAGCAGAATGGTGCTGGATCGTTGAGGAGAACCCGCAGCCATTCACTGCCCTGCGCCAAACCCCAGCAGTGCGCGGCAATGATTGGAGCGCCCTGGCGGCGAACGATTCTAGGCTGAAGATCGCCACCACCCGGGTCTTGCGACTCAGGCTTGCCGGGCTCACTGTAGGCGCTGTTGGCGCGGACTTTCTTCGCCGCCGCATCGCCCCTCTGTAGGAGAGGGGGAGGCCCACCTGGCTGTTTGGGGGTCTGGCGGACATCATGAGGCTGCGCCCGGGCCTCAACTTCAATTTCACTGTCTTGGAATTGGATGCGATGCTCAAGGAGCTGTTCAAGCACGACCCCAATCATCCCGAGTGGTTCAGGCTACCGCAGGGCGTCGTCCCGTTGTGCAACAACTCTTCGCTCGATCGCATCCGCGCAATGATGCCGGAGTGCGACTCGCATGGAATTATTCCAACTTGGCAGGAGCCCGCCGACGATGTCGTGCAGCAGTTCTTCGACGGCTTGGTGGAGGTGGCGGTCCGCGCCGACGAGCAGAGGAGCCTCACCCGCGACACCACCGAAGACGAGATGCGGCGCATCGCCACCAGGGCAGAAGAGGCGGCGGCGGCCGCCGCCGTGGGCGAGTTTGGGTTTACTGTGGAGGAGGCAGAGGCAGCCGAGGCGGCAAGCCTTGCCGATCGAGACGAGCTTGTCGGGGAGATCGTCGGTGAGGGAGGGCCCGAAGCCGAATCGAGCGAGCCCGCCGAGGGTGCAAGCGGTCAGCCGTCTTCAAGCAGCTTGCCGCAAGCGGAGCTCCCAGTGCAGCCCCCAGCTCCACCAAGAAGGCGCCTCCGCAAGACCGGAGACATAGCAGGGTGGCAGACGGGTCAACAGCCGTTGCGCCGCGGGACACGCTCCACCGCGACAAGCACTGTTGCCGCGGGAGCATCTCACGGCGCTGCGGCAACTGGAGCGGGGTCCTCTCGGGCCGCCGCTTCTGATCCTGCCGCAGCTCCCGCCAAGCGGCCAAGGGAGCCTACTCCTTCGCCTCGTCGCGCCGAAGGAGGACCGGACTTCGACCTCTCCGCGCTTAGCTCCGACGAGGAGGAAGAAGAGTAAGATTTTTTTTGTTGTACTTATATTTCTTCAATTCTTGCTGTTTCTTGTCTTGTATCTGATCTGCTTTCTTCTGAACCTTGTTCCTTTTCAGGACTCTGGTCCAAAGAGCGGCGAAGAGAGCCAAGGTCCCCGTGGTTGTCATCGAGGACGATCCTGCTGTGACGACAGAGGGTGCGTCCGAGACCACCTTGTCGGACCCGGCAACTACTCCCCGAAGCAGCCCCAGCGCAGCCCCCAGCGTAAGTATATAGTCTTACTTCCCGCTGTTGGGTGCGCATGGGTGTTCTTTTTTTGCCGATATCTTGACTGTTGGTTCACTTGTGTAGGAGCAGAACAGGCTCACCAGGAGCAACCGGAAGCCGCTCCTGAGGAGCTATCTGCTTCGACTACGCTGCCAAGGGAGGATTCCCCGGCAAGGGAGCGCTCTCCGGCAAGGGACGACTCTCTGGCAAGGGATGGGACCAGTGACCCCCCGATGGTGGAGCCCATGACTGCAGAGCCCAGCACAGGTAATCCTTCTTGCCAGGAAACTTCCCTTGGGTTCTTCTTCTTCTGATCTTTCTTCTTGGATATTTGCTTGACTCTTCTCGCTCTTCCTGCCTTCAGATCCACCATCCACGGAGCCGATGGAGACCGAGGCCACCGGCGAGGAGAACGCGCGCAGCGACACCAACGACGCTGCCGCCCCCGAAGGAGAAGCTGGCGCCGAAGATCCCGCCGGTGAAGAGGCCGCCAAAGCTGCCGGCGTAGGAACTGGCGAGGGGTCCGGCGATTGCACTGACGGCCCCGAGGCCGCAGGAGCGCAAGGCGCTACGCCGACCGCCGATCCCTCTGCCGCTGCCGCTGCGCCAGGCTCCGAAGAGCCCCAGCCCGACGCCTATCTGAAGGCCGGTGATAGTGTCTTCATAAAACTCCCCTGGGCGTCAAGCTCCAGGGCGCCGGTCGAAGGATAAGCCTTTGACAGAGAAGTGCTCGCCTCCGCTAGGTTGACACTTGTCGATGCGCCAAACAGCAGCAGCGGCGAGCCTGAGGAAGAACAGCTGCTGCGGAGGCTGCTGTCACTCTACCACGCCCGACAAGCCAAGGTAGAATCATGGGAAGTGCTTGTCGCGCAGGCGGGAGTGGATATCGAGAGGCGCGTGGAGGAGCTTCGGGAACGCAATCAGGAAGCCCTCCGGTCCATTGCAGAGGAGCGAGCGCGGCTTGTCGAGGCGCGGAAGGCCTTCCTCCTCGAGAAGGCTGAAGCCGAAGAGAAACAGCGGCTTGCCGCCGAGGAGTTGTCTGTGCGGGAAGGCGAGTTGACACAGCGGAAGGTCAATCTGGACAGCTATGAGGAGGAGCTTGCTGCGCGTGAGCAAACACTTGGCGAGGCTCTCAAGGAGGCAAAAGATGATGCCGCAGCTGCTGAGGCAACCAAGAAGGAGCTGGAAGTGAAAGTGGTGCAGCTAGAGGCCGATCTGAAGGCGAGGAATGAAGAGCTTGCCGCGCTCCAACGCGAGCGCGAGAAGGACGCCCTCACCCACGGCGAGCTGCAGGGTCGCCTCCTCGAGAGGGGCAAAGAGCTAAGCGCCACCAAGGACTCCAATGCCGATCTCGAGTTGAAGCTGGCTACGCTGACTGAGACGCTGGACGGTGCCAAGAAGCGGGAGGAGGCCTTGAAGGAGGAGATCAAGGCCAACGAGGCGCTGCTGACGAGGGCCGTCGAAACCCAGAACACCTTCAGGGATACTGTGGAGCTCTGGACGGAGGGCCTCGTGAACATCACCGTGGTCATCGATGAGGAGCTGGTGCAGCTGGAAATGGAGGGTTTCGGGTACTCCTCTGATGAGAACCTCCAGTCCAGTGCCAAGCTCACTCTGTTCTTCAAGGGCGTGGCAACGGCCCTCCAGCAACTCCGGGAAAGGATACCAAAGCAGCTGGCCGACGAGTCGCGCACGATCTACGCCAGAGTTCTGGAGAAGGTGTTGGTGAAGGTGCCCTTCCGCAACCCAGGCCTCAACCTCACCAACGTCCTCAAGAAGCTGCCGGCGGGTGCTGATCTTGAAGAGCTCAAAGCCCTTGTTGCACCCATTGTGGACAAGGTGAATGAAGTCGGGAGGGTTGATGGCGGCCGCGTAGATTAGACCGCCCTTTTATTCCTTTTCTTGCCGCTGCTAGTCATGTTATGAAAAACAATCTGTTAGAGCTGCGACAAGTTATTTTTGTAATATAACTTTATCTTGGGCAGTATTTGCTATGTTATCCCCTTTACTTGATTCCTTCCTTTGTATGTTTTTTTACCCTACGCTTTTAGGGAACTTGCCGGCGCAGGCACCCTTGCCGCGAGCACTGAGTGCGGAACATCAGCAGCCTGCTGGTGGTGCTGCTTCCGGCAAGAAACCTTGTCGCAACTAGTCGCAGCACACTTAAGTTGTTGAGCGGACTCGAAACAAAGTAAGGGCGCAACTAGCTACGAGTTGGTTCCTCCGCGCACAGGTTTTCCATACAAAGCACGGTCGTTCAAGGAAGATAACTTAAAAAAATTTAAAACTGATTGTGCTCAAACTTTGGCAACTTAGCTTTTCTGTCGTTTGCGTCCCGGCAAGGCGATACTTTCTTGAACGATGCCTGGTCCACACCATTATCTTCTCCTTCGTCCCGGCAAGGCGATACTTTCTTGAATGACGCCTGGTCCACACCATTATCTTCTCCTTCCCCCCGGCAAACTTGTGGGCGAGGGAACCTTCCTTTTGAGAAAAAGAAAGAAGAGAAAATAAAGATATGGAGCCTTAAGGCTCGTTATTGCTTACCGGGGGTAGGTACTGCACAAAGTGTCAGATAACACATGCAAAAAATAGAAAGCATGAAATTTGACAAGATGTGCGGAGCATATGATCTTTATTTATGCACGGGATCTGCGCCCGGCTTTGTACAAAGGGTTACATGCAACAACGGCAAGGCTTGTACAAAAGGTGGCTGCCGGAATAGGTTCCGGCAACCGCGCCTTATGGGTAAAACTTACGAAGATGCTCAATGTTCCAGGAGTTGCTCACCGGAAAGCCATCTTCGGTCTCAAGGTGGACAGCGCCAGGCCTAGTGACTCGCTTCACCCGATAAGGGCCTTCCCACTTCGGCGTCAACTTGTTGGAATTCTTGGCGGATTGAACGCGCCGAAGAACAAGGTCGCCTTCCTTGAGACTTTTGGCATTAACTTTGCGGCTATGGTAGCGGCGCAAAGCTTGCTGGTATCGAGCAGCTCGTACAGCAGCCTGAAGACGATCTTCCTCAAGGAGCAGCGCGTCATCTTGTCGCAGCTGCTCTTGCTCAAGCTCATCATAAGCGAGCACTCGAGGCGATCCGTATACGAGTTCCGTGGGGAGAACTGCCTCTGCTCCATAGACTAGAGCGAAAGGTGTCTGGCCAGTGGCTTGATTTGGCGTCGTCCTGATCGACCAAAGAACCACCGGCAGCTCCTCAATCCAGTTCTTTCCGCACTTGTGCAGCCTGTTGAAAGTCCTGGTCTTGAGCCCGCGCAGCACTTCAGCGTTTGCCCTCTTCGCTTGACCGTTGCTTCTTGGGTGAGCAACAGAAGCGAAGCAGACCTTGGCGCCAAGATCTTGGACGTACTGCATGAAGGTGCGGCTCGTGAATTGCGTGCCGTTGTCGGTGATGATCCTGTTAGGGACTCCGAAACGGCAAACAATCGACCTGAAGAACTGACTGCTGACTGTGCTGTCACCTTCCTCACTGCTTCCACTTCCGGCCACTTTGTGAACTTGTCGATTGCAACGTACAAGTACTCAAAGCCCCCGACAGCTCGGGGAAAGGGTCCGAGGATGTCGAGCCCCCAGACCGAAAATGGCTAGGATAAAGGGATAGTCTAGAGAGCTTGAGCTGGCTGGTGTATCTGCTTGGAATGGAACTGGCATGCTTCACACTTGGTTACTTGTGCAGTTGCATCCTGGAGGGCTGTCGGCCAAAAGAGACCTTGCCGGAATGCTTTGCCGGCAAGTGCTCTTGCGCCAATGTGGTGACCACATATGCCTCCATGTATCTCCGCCAACAGCTTCTGTCCATCTTCCCGGGGAATGCACTTCAATTTCACACCGTTGAATCTTCTTCTGTATAGTATGTCGTCGACAAACTGGTACATACTTGATTGCCGGGCTACTCTCTCTGCTTCTTCTTGCTCTTCGGGAAGTTCTCTTGTCTGAAGGAAACGGACAATCTGCTGCGCCCATGCTGGAGCTTGCGGCTCGACAACAAGGACTAAAGGCACATATGCTGCTGCGGGAACATCCGCTTCTATGGCAAGAACCTGTGGCTCAGCCGGAGCTTGATGTTCCCCGGCAAGCTTGCTGGAGCAAAACTTGTTGGGGGCGTCTGCTTCAGCGGAACAAACCCTAGGGCTTGTCGGAGCAAACTGCTCCTCAGCACTCTTGGCGTTGATCTTAGGGACTTTCTTGGCGGCGACTTCGGGGAGCTCTGCCGGAAAGTAGTCACCAGAAACCAACTTCCTATTCTTGATCTGTCCAGTTGATGGTGTTACAGATGGTTGAGTTAGCTTAAGCACAAAGATCCCTGGTTCCACAGGTAACTTAAGTGCGGCACACTTTGACAGGCCATCTGCAATGTCGTTTTGAGTTCTCGGAACATGTTCCATCTGTAGGCCTTCAAAGTGCTCTTCCAACTTTCTCACTTCATTAATGTAAGCTTCCATCAATGGACTCTGATAGTCTTTATTCACTTGGCGGACGACAAGCTGCGAGTCACCCCTAACAATAAGCTTCTTGATCCCAAGGTCTGCCGCGATCCTGAGACCGGCAAGCAAGCCTTCATACTCTGCAGTATTGTTTGTCGCTTGCTCCTTGGGAAAGTGCATCTGGACCACGTACTTGAGGTGCTCTCCGGTGGGTGCGACAAGTAACACGCCCGCACCGGCGCCTTGCAGCGAGAAGGCACCATCAAAGTACATGATCCATTCTTTGCTTGCTTCTTTGACGGGGATGCTCGTTTCCAGAATTTCTTCATCAGGTGTTGGCGTCCATTCTACTATGAATTCTGCCAATGCTCGGCTCTGGATAGTTGAAGTACTCTCAAACTTAAGGCCAAAGCTTGACAGTTCCAGTGCCCACTCGACAATCCTGCCTGTTGCTTCTGGATTCTGCAATATCCTCTTCAACGGAAAGCGAGTGACAACTATGATCTCATGTCCTTGGAAGTAATGGCGCAGCTTCCTCGAGGCCATGAGAAGGCCGAAAAGCAATTTCTGCACACCAGAGTACCTTGACCTAGCCCCATGCAGAAGGGAACTGACAAAGTAAACTGGGCGTTGCACCATCTTCTTCTGCTTCTCTTCTTGTGGCTGCACAGATCCATCCTTGTCGGGACCAGAGCTTGTCGGGGAAGCCCCCTGCTTGTCGGTGGATGCGCTTGCCGTGGTCGCTGGCTCATCATCCGCCTCCCTTTCCGCTACTAATGCAGCACTAACCACTTGATTGGTTGCCACCAGATATAGCAGCAACTTCTCTTGCGGCTTAGGTGCGACAAGTATTGGAGTGGAGGACAGGTATCTCTTCAAGTCCTGCAGCGCAGCCTCCGCTTCCGGAGTCCATTTCATTGGACCTGCCTTTTTCAATATTTTGAAAAATGGTAGGGCGCGCTCAGTAGACTTAGAGATAAACCTGCTGAGAGCAGCCACGCAGCTGGCAAGCCTTCGCACATCCTTGACGCACTTTGGTGCTTCAATCTGCTCGATGGCCTTAATCTTGTCGGGGTTGGCTTCAATTCCCCGCTGAGACACAAAGAACCCGAGAAGCTTGCCGGAGGGGACTCCAAACACACACTTCTCGGGGTTGAGCTTAAGATTGATCTTGCGCAGATTTGCAAAAGTTTCGTCCAAATCCTGAACCAGGGTTGCTTTGTCCTTGCTCTTGACCACTATGTCGTCCATGTAGGCTTCCACATTTCTGTGCAACTGTGGCTCAAAAGCGTCATGGACTACTCTTGCAAATGTTGAACCAGCATTCTTCAAACCGAAGGGCATCCGTACGAAACAGTACGTGCCACATGGAGTGATGAATGCGGTCTTCTCTTCATCCTCTTCTGCCATGAAGATCTGATGATACCCTGAGTATGCGTCAAGAAATGAAAGCAAGTCACATCCGGCCGTGGAGTCAACAATCTGGTCAATGCGCGGCAAGGGAAATGGATCTTTGGGACAAGCTTTATTAACATTAGTGAAGTCAATACAAAGCCTCCATTTCCCGTTCGCCTTGCGCACGACTACAGGATTGGCCAGCCACGTAGGATGGAGCACTCTTCTGACAAGGCCTGCTGCTTCCAACTTCTTGATCTCTTCTGCGATGAATTCTTGGCGCTCTACTGCTTGCTTCCTGACTTTCTGCTTGACGTGCCGCGTGTGAGGACAGACGGCAAGGTGGTGCTCAATTACTTTCCTGGGAACACCGGGGATGTCAGACGGTTGCCATGCAAACACGTCGACATTCGCCCGCAGGAAAGCAACGAGCGCACTTTCCTATTTAGGGTCAAGCGTGGCACTGATGGTGAAGATACCACCAGTGCCGTCCTCCTTGGCGGCCACTTTCTTGGTCTCTGGTGAAGCTGTCTTTGTCTTCTTACACTTGCCGGTGGAGCTCGATGGTGCGTCCTCGACGGTAACGCAGCACTCCGAAGAGGTGCGCTTGCCGGAGTGGGCATCAGAGCTCTTGTCGGACTTGGTCTTCTTCTTCCCCCCGGGAGCTTCAGCGGCAAGTGTCTTGCGATCTGCTGCGGCTGCTGCTTCCCGGTAGATCTTGTCGGTGCAGATAAGGGCATCTTTCTTGTCGCCAGGGACAGAGATGACACTTATCGGGCCTGGCATCTTGAGCACGTTGTAGGCATAGTGAGAGGCTGCCATGAACTTGGCGAGCGCTGGACGGCCGAGTATTCCATTGTAAGGTAATGGAAAATCAGCAACGTCAAAAGTGACCCTCTCAGTCCTGAAGTTCAGCTCGCCGCCAAATGTCACCGGCAACGTGATCTTCCCTTTCGGCTTGCTCCTTCCCGGGTTGATTCCTTGGAATGTACCGGTCTCTTCAAGCTCACTGTCAGGGATCTGGAGTTTCTGGAGTACCGCTGAGGAGATCAGGTTCAAGCCGGCCCCGCCGTCAACTAGCATCTTTGTGAGCTTGAGGTTGCGGATAGTTGGTGAAACCAACATCGGCAAGCACCCGACCGCAGTTATGCGATCAGGGTGGTCCTCAATGTCAAAGATGATAGGCGTGCTGGACCACTTCAGGGGCTTGCGTGACTCAACTGGTGGTTCTGCTGCATTAACTTCCCGCACCCACTGTTTGAGCTGGCGGTGTGAAGTATGCAGAGAAGCACCACCGTCAACGCACAGAACCTCTGTTGCTTTCTGAAACTCTTGCTCATCGGCCTCATCATCATCCATATCCTCATATTCATCTTCATCTTCATCCTTGTCGCGGCCGCGGGGAGGCCTGTCTCCTTGCCGCTGCTTGGCCTTGCCGCGACGTCCTCCCCGGCCGGGACGCTTCTTGCCGGATCCACCAGTACCTTCCTGGGCCTTCTCCTTGTCGCGTCGCTCGTACTCAGCTTTTTGCTGCTCAACAAGCTGCTCGACCTTCTTACAGCTCTGGAGATCGTGACCCTTGGTGCGGTGGATCTTGCAATACTGCTTGCCGGAGCCGTCCTGCTTGTCGGCGGCCGCCACAGCCTCGCCGGAGCTACCAGCTTTGGCTTTGTCGGCGCCACCTCCATTGCCGGACTGCTCAACAGCTAGCACATCTTTGCCTTTCCTTTTTCTGTTATTCCGCCGCTGGTTTTTCCTTGCCGGGGCGGCATCCTCACTGTCAGACCCCCCTGCTCCTGTGTTCTCTCCAGGGAGTTTCCTCCCTTCCTCAGCATGTGCACACTTGTCGGCCAGGGCGTAGAGCTCACTGACGTCTCTTATCTTGCACATCGCCATCTCCTCCCGCATCCTGCGGTTACGCACGTTCTGATGGAACGCGCTGATGACCGCGGTAGGGTGGACATCCGGGATGTTGCGCTGCACTTGGCTGAATCTCTGAATATATTTGCGCAGGGGCTCTCCTTCCTTCTGGGCGAGTAGATGAAGATCGCTCTCTTGGCCATGAGGCTTGTGGCTGCCTGTAAAGGCGCCGACAAACTGATGGCACGGATCCGCCCATGAGGATATGGAGTTGTCCGGCAAGTGCATGAGCCAGGATCTGACATTAGGCTTGAGCACCATTGGGAAGTAATTGGCAAGGATCTTGTCGTCTCGTCCCCCGGCAGCTTGCACCGCGATGGTGTAGATGCTGAGGAACTCCGACGGATGCAACCTGCCGTCGTACTTCTCTGGTACATCTGGCTTGAAGTTCTTTGTACTGGGCCACTGGACTTGCCGCAGCTCACGAGTGAACGCAGGGCAACCTACCGCGTACGGCAAGTCGCCTGGTTCCCCTGGTGCATGCAAGTCGATAGTGGGCCCAGCGCGCTGGTCTGACTGACGTCGCGCTTCTCTTTGGCGCTCGATGCGTGTGCGAGCGTCTTCTTGCTGTCGTTCTTGAAGAACTTGGCGCTGATCGCGACGAGCTCGTGGATCTGATGACGCCATGGAGTCGGTGTCGAGGTTGACCCGGCGAGTCGGCGATCTTGGCCTTCGGGGCGGGGAGTGCACGGTGGTTGCACCCCCACCGGTCTTGTCTCCATCGGCTCGCGTCCGGCAATCTTGCCGCGGCTGCGACGCATTCGACTGCCATGGAGTGTCGCCGTTGGCGAAGCCGATGAGACTCTGAATGGTGGCCCTCCAATCGTCGATCTTGTCCGCCGTTGGAGGGTAATCCAGGAGCAGTTGGGCTCGAGCCAACGCTTCTTCTGGAGTCTTCGGTGGCGGTGGCGAACGATGCAAGGAGCGGGATATGCTCGGACTTCTAACTATGTTAGAAGGAGCAGGATCCCGTCCAAGCGACCATGTCTTGCTCGTGCCAGCAGGTTGACGTGCATGCTGGTCTTGAGCATCTCGAGATCTGCCAGCTCGATTTTGGTCCAACGAGCATATGGTACCGCGAGTACCATGACGTTGTTGACCTCGCACCTCCTGAGATGGGCGCGGTGCATGTACGGACGCCGAAGTTTACGCGGCCTTGTCCTTGGACCTGGCGGCAGCGTGAGCTCCCTCATCGGCGCCCGTTCCTCCGCCGGCGTCTACCCCACCACCCGTTTGCTCCGGTGGCGGTGGGATTGACGCGGACGGAGCAGCCACCTCCGAAGCCTTCTTCTTCGGTGGCATGTCGATGAAGGTGATGAAGATCTGGCTCGCGTGAACGCCGGATCGGGTTCACACAACCTCGACGCCCCCTACCTAGCGCGCCAAAGATGTCGTGGGAACGAACACCTATGGGGCAGGGCCCCTTTCGGTCCGGCAGGGAGCGGAGATCGCACGAAGAGTGGATCGAGGCGAGGCACACGAGCGATTTTACCCAGCTTCGGAGCTCTCCGGAGAGATAATACTCCTACTGCTGCTTTGTGGTTGTATTCAGTTCTTGCTCGAGAGCGTGGGAGTGTTCTGGTTTCGACTGAGTCGAACCCCCTCTACGTTGTGCATGGGCCTCCTTTTATATGCTCAAGGGGTCACCGACAGGTGGCAACGTAGGCGAGGGCAAAAATGGAAAAGGAGGGGTTGGTATACCTACTTGTATAGTGCACCCTACCTAACTCTGATGGCAGGGGACAAGGGCATTAAATGCCCGTCCGCGTCGCCCAAACAGTGCAGAAAAGCGACCGTTAGGGACGCCACTGCTTGCCACGATGGTCATCTCATCATCTTTGCTCGCCACCTCGCACCGCTTGGCTGCACAGCCTCTCGCCACATGCGCCCAGGACGGTCCTGTGGTGACACATCGATGGATGCGCTGGAGCGTGGGCACAGAGTGGTGGATTCGCCGCGGCGAGCGCCTTGCCGCGGTCGTTGTCTTGTCGCGCCCGGAAGCTTGTCGCTCGTCGGGTCTTGTCGGGACGTGCAGCGCGTCGCGGCAAGTTCCTTGAAATGCTTTGGTTGGCCTTCCCGACAAGCTCCTCTTGCCGGGGCCTTGTCCTTCCCGGCAAGCTCCTCTTGCCGGGGCCTTGTCTTCTTGGCTTGAACACTTTGTTCTTGAATGGCTCCAATAGGAACCACGGAGGATCTTGGCGGTCACCCGGCAAGCCTTGCCGCGGGGCGCTGCGACTGCTCGTGCACAAGTTCGGGATACTAAGGTACCCCTACTTTAGTACACCGACACCAAGCCTCGCGTGGCGGACGACAGGACGCTTCCTCAGGAGCAGCCTCATCAGGAAGGCTCGCAAGGAGGCGGAGAGATCAAGGTAGGGCACCTCGCGAGGAGCCCGTGATGCAAGCCATGACGATCGAGACCAGGCGGGCGCGGGCCTGCGCAGTGTCCTTGTTACCTCTTTGGTGCAAAGGGGGCAAGCACAGGCCAAGACATCAGGCATAGTTTACCATTTCGGTGCAACAAGACCAAGACTAGCAGAACGGCAGGATGGAAGTCATCGTGGCGCCCAGGATGGCGTCACCGCCAGAGTCTTTGGCAGTCAAAGACCAAGTTTAGTCGGGATAAGTGTACCAGATGTTCACCTTCAAAATGGCCAATTGTTGGCGCCCTTCCCGCTCATTATTTGGGAAGAGGCCCAGGGCCTCCCTCTATAAATACGGCTAGCCACCACAGTAGAAAAAGAAGGGGATCCAGATTGCGCACAGACTAGAGAGAGGCGACTGAACTCACCCAAGCAGTTCATCGCACCAGCTCAAGAACAGCCCCTCGCGAGGCTGTTCTCCCTTTGTATTGTTCATCATCAGCCCCTGAGGCAATCCACTACACCACACACTGGAGTAGGGTATTACACCACAATTGTGGCCTGAACCAGTATAAATCTCGTGTCCCTTGTGTGTTCTTCTTTCTAGCCTAGATTCCTTACGAGGCCTCGAGACGCGAGCTGGTAGGGGAAAGATCTTCGTGCGCACCCTAGAGTTCGAACCTCAAGGGTCTGCCAGAACCCGAAATCCGACATTTGACGCGCCAGGTAGGGGTGCACCGGAATCTTTCTTCCGCTGGTCGCGTGTGATCTTCTGTCGTATCCATGGCTGACGCTCGTCGGGCTCGCACCGAGCGTCGGGCTGCTCTCGCCACCCGCGTCGCCCAGACGGCGCCCATCGGCAGACGCCCCGTCGTTCCCCGTCGCCTGCCGCCAACGCTGCCACCGGCCCAGCGGGGAACGAGCAGCAGGCCTCGACCCTGCATCCTTCGGTGCGGCGGGAAGGCCGCACCGCCACCCCGTCGCTGACTCCAGTCGGTTCGTCGTCCCACACCCGTCGCGCCCCCACGGACGCACACGCTGTGCTGCTCCTGGTGCGTGAGCTCCTGCATTATCGTCCCGTCGACGATTTCTACGAGGACTGGCTCTCCCGCATCACCGAGCTCATCAGCGCTGCAGGGGGCTCTCCTATGTCATCTCTGTCGCTGCCTCGCCCTCCATCCTGCGCAGGAGGCGTGGATCAAGAGGTGCCTCTGCCACCTCCTCCCCAAGAAGGCGCCTTGGCTCCAAGGCACGCGGCCCCAGGACGAGACCCACCGCGTCCGGTGCCTGCACGACAAGAAAGGAGTTGCCCAGAAATCCCTCGCCCCCAAGAAGGTGCTCGTGTGCTCCCAGCACCGGTGTGCCATGACCGCATCCCTGCGCCACCACGTCAGGACCCCGCGCTGCTCCAAGCGGCGGCGCGTGGGAATTTCCAGGAGCAAGCCCAGCACCAGCAAAGGGCTCCGGTGGCCACCGCAGGCTGCCGCGCCTTCACCCCCGAGCTACGCAGTTTCACATGGCCAGGCAAGTTCAAGCCTGACCTGCCCCCTTGCTACGACGGCACTACAGACCCCGCGGAGTTCCTACAGCTCTACGAGTTGGGCATCGAAGCCGCCAACGGGGACGAAAAGGTCATGGCGAACTAGTTTCCCATGGCGCCCAAGGATGGTGCCCGCACCTGGCTCCTGAACCTGGCTCCTGGCACGATCTCCTCCTGGGACGAGATGCGCGCTCACTTCATCGCCAACTTCCAAGGCACTTGCGACCGGCCCCTGGCCATGAGTGACCTGCGCCGCATCAAGCAACAGCCAGGAGAGACCCTGCAGAAGTACATCCAGCGCTTCAACAATGCTCGCCTCAAGATCCCTAGGGTGACTGAGGAAGCCATCATTTCAGCCTTCTCTGATGGTGTGCGTGACATCAAGATGAAAGAGGAGCTAGCAATCCATGAAGACCTGTGCACATCCCTAGAGCTGTTCAACTTGGCGACCAAGTGCGCCAGGGCTAAGGAAGGGCGCCTCTCCCTCATCGAGCTTCCGGCTGCCGATCTAGAAGAGAAGAAGCCCAAGGTCAAGGACGTGAAGCGTAAGGGAGCTGTTGTGCTCCCAGCAGAGCCAGACACCAAGCGAGGCAGGGATTAGCCTGAGTCATTCAAGGGTAGCCGATACTGCGTGTACCATGACCTCCACACCCGCAACACCAATGAATGCCAAGAGCTCAGAGCCGTACGAGATGGGCGTATCGGCCGACGCCCCGAGCGCAACGATCGGGGCTATGGCCGAGGAGGAGGAAGAGGTGGAGGACGATGGGAAGACCGTGCCCTCGCCAAGGGTGGCCTGACCGACCTCGCGAGGACCGTTGGCAGGACCAGCCTCGCGAGGGAGGTTGGAGGGATCAGCCTCGTGAGGATCGCCCGCACGGCAACGCAGGCCTCCCTCCTCTGCCACCACCGCCAAGGAGGAATGAAGACCAGCATCAGGACGAGGGGGCTGGGGGCTTCCAGGAGCCGCGCGCAATAGCTTGCATCCTGGGCGGCGCCCAGGCCCCAGCCTCACAGCGCATCTTCAAGCAGTTTGCTCGCGAGGTGAATGCAGTCCTTCCCAAGCTTGAGGCCATGCACCCTCTCAGGTGGTCTGCGAGCTCTATCACATTCAGCTCAGCGGATCAGCTCAAGTGCATAGCAACGGCCGGAGTCCTCCCGATGCTTTGCTCCCCAGTCATCAGCAATGTGCAAGTCACCAGGACCCTCATCGACGGCGGAGCAGGACTCAACGTCCTGTCCGTCGGGACATTCAACAATCTCCAAGTGCCATATGATCAGCTTCAGCCAACCAAGCCTTTCTCAGGAGTCACTGATGGTTCCATTGTTCCGATGGGGCAGGTAGGTTCGCCTTCTAGTCACCTTTGGGCAGCGCAACAACTACCGCACCGAGCTCATTGACTTCGACGTCGCCCACATTCGCCTGCCATACAATGCCATCCACGGGTACCCAGCCCTGGCCAAGTTCATGGCGGTGACTCACCATGGCTACAATGTCCTCAAGATGCCTGGAAGCGGTGGAGTCATCACAGTACCTTGTGAGGAAAGGGATGCAGTGTGTTCTCTTGAGCATGCCTCTCCAAGCCGCAGCAATCGAAGACCCGGATCACAAGAGCGGAAGACTTCCTGAGACGGTCCCTAAGAAGAAGAAGGCTTCGCCTGGCCCAAGCCATCAGGAGGCGGGTGCTTCTGGAGGCGTTGCATCAGGACCCGCGCCCGTCCAGGGGGCGCCACCCTCTGTTGCATAGGAAGGCGCGCCCGGCGCCCTCCCCGGGCAGGGCTCGGGGCTCTTTCTTGGAGAGCCACCGACTTTGCCAAGGTCACGAGGGAGGCACTCGGGCACCACTTGGAGGCGTGCTTCAAGGCGCGTTTCCCTCAGGAAGGTATGAGGCAAGGAGGGCCAAACCCTCAGGAGTTCATCGCGAGGAACACTTAGGAGCTACAGGAGTCAAGAGTCATGCACGGCAGCCGCCGCCTACCCGCTGCAGCCCCCCATCCAGGCGAGGATGGCGGGCTGCGCGTCTGCATCGACGTGCCAGGGCTCAACCGAGCCGCATCTCAGGAGCCCCTCTGGCCTTCGCGCATGGGGCGCTGCGAAGGTCCACCTCACAGCTATGTTGGGATGCCTTTCGGCCTGCTGAATGCGGTCGCCGCTCATCAGCGCCTGTTGAGGAGCATTCTGGAGGCTCAGGAGGTCAGGCATCACGTGGTCCTGGTGGAGATGGAGATGGCCCTCGAAGATCCACCTGTGCCCCCGGAGCCTCCCAAGGCTCCAGGCCCCGGGAGCTCGTGAGGGTAGGCTTCCTCACCGCGCCGCTACTTCAACATCCTTTCATCTCCAATGGTATCAGGTGACATCTTTCAAAGTTCCATTTTCAGCTGGGAGCGCCCTATGGGCTGCATCATTCCCAGGTCGCGTGGGTCCGTCCCTGCGGCGTGTATCCGTTTTGCTCATGTTCTTCGCTTACCTTGTTGAGGGCGCCCCTCGGGCTGCATTATCCCCGAAGCCGCTCGGGCCTGACCCAGTGGCGGTTTCTTTTTCTGCATCTATCTAAATGGATTTGCTCCTTCATGCTTGACATGCTTGACCTAATCGCCTACTCGATTGACACCTACCTTTGGAGCCGCTCGCTCTGGCATGGCACTTGCGTATGGGTCCGTCTCTGCAATGCCGATAAATCTGAGTTGTCGAGCTCTAGCCGCGGCAGCCCCGCAAGATGCCAACTCACCAGGCCCTCAGTGCCCCAATCACTCCCTCGGAGCGACCAATGGCTGGTTGGCAACTGTAATGGCAGACCTTGTTTTCCCTCATGATTGGTGTGCAGGATCCTCTTCAGGAATGGCGTGGGAGGCGTCGTGAGCTCCCTCTCCCTCTCTCTCGTATGATCCGCTCACGCGTTAAAAGGGGGGTGCCTGAGCATCACGACTCATGGGCTCTTACTGGCTCTCCAGCCCTCACCCCCTGGCCTTGACCCACGGCATCGTGACCTATCATACCAGCGGCGACTGAGCTCGCTCAAGGGCCGGGACCTGAGGACGTAGAGCATGAAGGAAAGTGCGGGGGAGAGGGAAGAAGCTCACGAGGACCTAACCCAGCAACACCTCAGCTGCCGCCACGCAGGCCCGACACTCTATCGAAAAACTACTCCAAACCCATGAGATAAGTCACGCAAAAGCTAAACCAACTCGACCTAATCCCACGACTAGTGCAGCCCTGTCACGGCGACGCTGCCTACCTTTCTCACCAAGCGGAGGCTTCTTGAGCGCTAAAGGGGACCTCCTGAGCATCGCAACTCAGGGGCTCTTACTGGACCTTGGGCCTCTCACCTCCTGGCCTTGACCACGGCATCGCGACCTGGCATACCAGCGACGGCTGAAGCCTGCCTGGGGACCGGGACCTGTCAGCGTAGAGCACCAAGCCCTCGTGAGGAAAGAAAGGGGAAACTGAGCCGGGGCAGAACGCGCCTCCCGCATCGCTTCATGATAAGGATGTACAATTCACAAAGACATGACATGCGCCTTACATACCCCCGTGGGGTGTCATTTCAATTCCTCGCAGGGAGCAAAAGGTGCTATCCTAAGGAGAGCTAACTACGCGTGCCCCCGTAGGAGACGCCATCATCAACAGTGGGCCATCAGGTGCTGGCGCCAACCCCATCTAGATCAGCAGCGCCGATGACCTGATGCAACCACCCTGCTTCGGGCGCGACGCGAGCTCGGAGGCTCGTAGCTGTCGTCACTCGTCTCTGGAGTCACGTGGAGCTTGGCAGAGTCGCTGGACCCTCCGGCTCCTCCGCTGCTACCTGAGAAGCTGCTGGGGAAGCGGTTGGCAGGCCTGGTCCTTGCCACGCCGATGCTCCGGTCGCCTCCCTTGGGGTAGCATTCCAGTCGGCGTCCTTCCACGCCGAAGACCTTGAAGAACATCAAGGAGGCGCCATCGTATTCGAGATGGATTACGAGGGCGCCCCCCGTCCGGCAGACCCGGGCGATCTCGCCCCAGCCACGGGTCAGGAAGACCTTGCCCGGGGCAACAACCTCGACCTCCGCCCCGGTCGCGGGGGTATTGCAGTCGGCGTGCTGTAGCCAGAGCTCCCGAGGCCCCCTTGGCGGAATTTCAAAGGCGAAGGAGGGAGGAAGGCGAATCCAAGATCGAGGAGGCATGGCGGCGTGAAGCACAAGCTCGCGAGAGGATCCCTCGGCGTGGGCTCCAGGAGGAACTACGCGCACCGCCATAACTCACCGGCGTCGGCGGCGGCACCGTCGGTGTCGCTCGACGCCTTCTTCTCGAGGGCCCTCGATTCGGGCGTACAAGGGCAGCGGAAACCCAGGCGGCGGTCGCTCGTACCAGGGCCTTGACGCCTCCTGCCGAACACCCTCATCTCAGAGGCAGAGGACTGGCCGTTTCTTCGGCGGAAGCGGGTCGAGACCCTCTCAGGGGGCCTTTCCATTCTCTTCTGCAAAAAACCGGCGGATAGGCACCATTGGCGTAAGGTGGAACAAGGGCGAGGAAGAAGAAGAAAAGGAGTAGCAGGAAGGAATGGACTGGAAGGGCTCGCGCCGCTCCGTACTTATAGCCGGAGAAGGCCAACCGTCGGCCACCACGATCGTAGGTAATCATGACCCATTTTTGCATGCAGGGACTTGTCAAGTCGTGCGGTTGCCGAGGTGGCGTGGGGAAACGGAGACGCCCACGTCCAATCAATCGCCACACGGCGTCCAAGGCCGCAGGCTATTGGGGGTCGTGGCGCTTCGCACTTGCCCCTTCGCTTCTCTGCTAAGCCAAGTCCGGGCGCACCTTGGGCCCGGGGGCTACTATCGGTGTTCTGGGAACGGGGGTCCCCAGACTTGCCTACCTACGGCCTGCGGCGTGGCTCAAGCAAAGGCCCAGTGCAGCCCAGCTTCATCAGCTCAAGCTCAAGACCCTCGCGAGGGGCCAAGCCTCGCGGGGCGGACGACAGGAAGCTTCCTCAGGAGTAGCCTCATCAGGCAGGCTCGTGAGGAGGCGGAGAGATCAAGGCAGGGCACCTCGCGAGGAGCCCGTGACGCAAGCCATGATGATCGAGACCAGGCGGGCGCCTGCCTGTGCAGTGTCCTTGTTTCCCCTTTGGCGCAAAGGGGGCAAGCACAGGCCAAGGCATCAGACAAAGGTTACCATTTCGGTGCAACAAGACCAAGATCAGCAGAACAGCAGGATGGAAGTCATCGTGGAGCCCAGGACGGCGTCACCGCCAGAGTCTTTGGCAATCGAAGACCAACTTTAGTCAGGATAAGTGTACCAGATGTTCCCCTTCAAAATGGCCAATTGTTGGCGCCCTTCCCGCTCATTATTTGGGAAGAGGCCCAGGGCCTCCCTCTATAAATAGGGCTAGCCACCATAGTAGGAAAATAAGGGGATCTAGATTGCGCACAGACTAGAGAGAGGCGACTGAACTCACCCAAGCAGTTCATCGCACCAGCTCAAGAACAGCCCCTCGCGAGGTTGTTCTCCCTTTGTATTGTTCATCATCAGCCCCTGAGGCAATCCACTACAGCACACACTGGAGTAGGGTATTACACCACAATGGTGGCCTGATCCAGTATAAATCTCGTGTCCCTTGTGTGTTCTTCTTTCTAACCTAGATTCCTTATGAGGCCTCAAGACGCGAGTTGGTAGGGGAAAGATCTTCGTGCGCACCCGAGAGTTCGAACCTCAAGGGTCTGCCGGAACCCGAAAACCGATAGCTGCCTCGGTAGTGCAAGTGTCCTTGAAATTTTCGAACCCCTGTTCCAGAAGTGTCGGATTTTCCTCCAGAATCTTGGACAGGGGTTCCTCAGGCTCAATAGCTCATTTCACCCTCCCTTTCCAGGAGGCCAAATCATTGCTGAACATGCCCATGGCGTGATTGTTAATCTTTTTCATCTTCGGATCATCCCACAGTTGTTCTATGTTATAATCTCGGTCGGGGAACTTGAATCTCTTGTGCAACTTCGTCAGGAGCAATGTTCTTTACTCCTTAAGTCATCCTCGTTGATGCTCGCACATTCCCGTAGGATTTATCCTACTTGGTTCCCGTAGCACTTGCGAGGTTCTTCCGGCTCTAATGGCTCAAACTTGCCCGGTGCCATCTTTGTGATCACCAGTCGTCCAACCCCTAGTTTGTTAGGTTTTCGTATCCTTTGCTTCTTCTGCTTCTTCTTTTCGGTAGCGGCATCGGTGCCGGTACCTTCCCCGCCGGTATCTTCCCCGTCGGTCCCGGTGCCGCCATCGATCTCGGCGCCGCCATCGGTGCCGGTGCCATCGGTGTCGTTCTCGGCGTCAGTACCATCATTGAGGCCGACCTGCAAACCTTGACTTTGCAATTGCTTAGCAGTCAAATAGTCGAGGTACTCTTGTTCACCCTCATAATCCATCTCGTCTGCATCTTGGTCAAAAGGCCCGGTTTCTTTGTTGTTCGACATGTTTCCTATGATTAAGTCTCCTTGTTTAATTGTAAAACTATGAAAAATGAGAAATGACATAAAAAAGAAATCTATGTTTGCGGGAATGTCGTTTCCTAGCAACTCCCAGCACTCGATACGCCTACTATCTAGCATAAATCATGCCAAAATTCACGGAAAATTTCAGCATGACCTTTGCTAAAAAATGGACATATCGAGCACCTGAAATTCACCGTAACGGAAATGAATCAACATTCCGGCGTAACATAGGCCACTCGGATCATTTACCTTGCACATAATCATGATGTCCAAATGACATGTCCAAATTCCAAATATGACATGTCCAAAATATCACATGTCCACATATCACATGTCCACTTCAAATTTGCATATAAAAGGAAGAAAAATATAGAACTTGAAGAAAAAACCTAGCTAAATTCAAAACTAAATATATAAGCTAATTAACCATCTTCCCTAAGTAAAACCTAAGTAAATTAACCAAAGAACCTAGCTACCAGAGAGAGGAGGAGCGGTGGGGGGCTTATAGAGGGTGCAGGCCTGACGACGGCTGAGGTTGGGAGGGGTCGGGGTCGGGGCCGGGGCCGTGGGTGAGCGCCGGGGCTGGGGCCGTGGGCGAGCGCCGGGGCCGAAGCCGGGGTCGGGGCCAGGGCCGTAGCTGGCACCGGGGTCGGGGTCAGGGTCGGGTGCAAGCGCAGGGGCGTGGCGAGGGCAGGGCTCCGGCGGCGCGACGGGGGAAGAGAGAGTGTGGGGATTTGGGGGAAAAGATGCGGGATAAAGAGAGGAGTGGGGATTTTGGGGGTTAAGTGGGCATAGCAGTAGCATGTTTACACAAAACGTTCTATAGCTACTCCAGGTAGCTATAGCGGGTTTGTGTAGAAACCGCTATTGCTATCTTGACTAGTTGTAGCTCTTTTCTCAAAAAAGTGCTGCTGCTATAACCAGTACTGTAGGACCTTGTCCCTTGTTGAAGAGAGAGTGTGGTTATAACCAGTGCTATAACCAGCGATGTAGCTCTTTTCAAATGCATCAATCTCTTCTTGAAGCTTGTTGAGGGAGTCCTGGATTAGGGGGTGTCCGGATGGCCGGACTATGACCTTTGGCCGGACTCCCGGACTATGAAGATACAAGATTGAAGACTTCGTCCCATGTCGGATGGGACTTTCCTTGGCATGGAAGGCAAGCTTGGCGATACGATATGAAGATCACCTCTGATTGTAACCCTTTTAGAGGGATGAACTAACCTTGGGTTTTGTCGATGATGACTTCATGTAGGTGTTGAAGATGTGGATGCTCAATGTTGATGTAGATCATTTGGAGCAATCCTTTGGAGTGAGTTGCACTTTCAACATACCTACATGGGTTAGTCCCACAAGGAACAAACAAGAATGTCCATAGACATAGAGTGATGACACACACGATGATGTCGATGAAATCATTAGGTTACCTTGTCCCTTGCCTTACCAACATGAGGGTTTGTGACTCCTTGAACTAGTGCACGATGTGAAAGTTGATTGCACTTGTCGTTGCCAAAATGATATGAGTGAAGAATATTGGCGGAGTCACCCTCAAGAACTCTCTAGTTCTTCTTCTTCGGGATCCACATCATCTTGATGGGAATCCTTGGAGTCGTAGTCGTACTTGATGAAGTAGAACTTGACGTAGTCTTGGGAGCCCACTTGACCGAGGCCTTAGGTGCTTCTTCAAATTCATCAATCTCTTCTTGAAGCTTGTTGAGGGAGTCCTGGATTAGGGGGTGTCTGGATGGCCGGACTATGACCTTTGGCCGGACTCCCGGACTATGAAGATACAAGATTGAAGACTTCGTCCCGTGTCCGGATGGGACTTTCCTTGGTGTGGAAGGCAAGCTTGGCGATACGATATGAAGATCTCATCCGATTGTAACCGACTTTGTGTAGCCCTAGCAATGGCATTAGCCAAATCGGTGGGACCGAGTTTTTCAACTCGGTGGGTCCGAGATGGTTTCGGTGGAAACCTAACCCTAAATTTTCAAATCCCATCTAATCTAAGGATTGTATTGACTGGATAGGAGTATTTCAATCGTGGAAAGAATCATTATGAACACAATGTGCTTGGAATCGGACGAGGATAGCACTGTGATCGAGTCCATACCCTAGCTTGGCGATGAACTCGCTACAGCGGCAACGGCGGGGGTGAATTCCGTTGACGGCGGCGAAGACCAGCGACAGGAGGCGGCTGGCAACGAGGAGACGATCCAGAGACCCTAGTGGCAGAGCGAGCTATTGCGCGGGCGAAGAGGTTCAGAGAAATTTCCAAATTTTTGCCCGTGAGTATATATAGCCCGATCCTATCGGTGTGACCGAGTGGAACAACTCGGTGGCACCGAGATGCATAACTATGTACAGTTACAGCAACTCGGTGTGACCGAAAAGTTCAAATCGGTTGCACCGAGATTGAAAACCTAGATCGACTTAGTGATCTCGGTAGGACCGAAATGGAGGAATCGGTCAGACCGAGAATCACAAAGAAGTTTTGGAAGTTTAAGTCTGTGACGAATCGGGGACTCCGAGTGCTCCTCACACAGAGTGGTTCGAATCTTACTTGATCAAATTTTGTGATGTAGCATGAATAGAGTTTGAGACGAGAAAAGCATAGATAGCTAGAGAAGGTTCTTAGGCATTCTTGTCCATCCACTTGGCAAAAAAAAAGAAGCCAATCAATCAACAACAAGTGGATGTCCTCGAATGAGTAAAATATGCACCAACATGCTCACACAATAAGATGGCAAATGAAATATGTGGCAAAGCATGCACAACCAATTCTAGCATCTATCAAACAATTGGCGATGACTAGGTCATCTATATATGAGTATATTGACTTAGGAGTCAAATGAGAACATTTGATCATAGGTCATACTCATCGTTTAAGCTCAAGTGGGGTTACCACTTTTACATAATGGATTAACGTGTTCACACCATTAGAGTTGATTTGTCTCAATTCTTAGAGTTAAGCTCCCCCTAGATGTGAGATCCCCTTTTAGAGGGATGAACTAACCTTGGGTTTTGTTGATGATGACTTCATGTAGGTGTTGAAGATGTGGATACTCAATGTTGATGTAGATCATTTGGAGCAATCCTTTGGAGTGAGTTGCACTTTCAACATACCTACATGGGTTAGTCCCACAAGGAACAAACAAGAATATCCATAGACATAGAGTGATGCACACACATGATGATGTCCATGAAATCATTAGGTTACCTTGTCCCTTGCCTTACCAACAAGAGGGTTTGTGACTCCTTGAACTAGTGCACGATGTGAAAGTTGATTGCACTTGTCGTTGCAAAATGATATGAGTGAAGAATGTTGGCAGAGTCACCCTCAAGAACTCTCTAGTTCTTCTTCTTCGGGATCCACATCATCTTGATGGGAATCCTTGGAGTCGTAGTCGTACTTGATGAAGTAGAACTTGACGTAGTCTTGGGAGCCCACTTGACCGAGGCCTTAGGTGCTTCTTCAAATGCATCAATCTCTTCTTGAAGCTTGTTGAGAGAGTCCTGGATTAGGGGGTGTCCGGATGGCCGGACTATGACCTTTGGCCGGACTCCCGGACTATGAAGATACAAGATTGAAGACTTCGTCCCGTGTCTAGATGGGACTTTCCTTGGCATGGAAGGCAAGCTTGGCAATACGATATGAAGATCTCCTCCGATTGTAACCGACTCTATATAAACCAGAGAGGTTTAGTCCATAGGACGAACAACAATCATACCATAGGCTAGCTTCTAGGGTTTAGCCTCTCTGATCTCGTGGTAGATCAACTCTTTTACTACCCATATCATCAATATTAATCAAGCAGGAGCAGGGTTTTACCTCCACCGAGAGGGCCCGAACCTGTGTAAAAACATCAACATCGTGTCCCTTGTCTCCTGTTACCATCCGCCTAGACGCAAAGTTCGGGACCCCCTACCCGAGATCCGCCGGTTTTGACACCGACATTGGTGCTTTTATTGAGAGTTCCTCTGTGTCGTCACCGACAGGAAGGATGCCACACCCCGTCTTTAAAGACGGCACTATTGCTAAAGAAGCTTTGGCTGTCGACCAAACTCTCTGGCTAGGCAGTTTTTTGATGACCGCCTGTTCGGCCGCCGCGCCGGTGATGACCTCTCGGGTCATCGAAAGCAATCTCCAGATCAGCTCGGAACTTGCTGAGCAGTTAGATCCGATGGAGCTCTCTTCCCTAAACGAGCTCTTGGATCGCATCGCCGCCCTGGGAGTCGCTACAGATTACGGCCAGATTGGGCTTGAACCCGATCAGAGAGATATCGACTCTCCCCAGGTCACCCACAACGTTGAAGTGGTGGAAGAACAATGCGGCGAATCTTTGCCCATCCCAAGGACCAGATGTGTCCAGATTCCCGACCCCTCCAAGCCGGATATCCACAGAGGGGAGGATGTCGCCCAAACCCTGAACCTAATGTCAGGTAGTAGGCCTGATTCATTGAATAACGTCCAAGAAAACAAGCTTCCGAATTCGGAATTTTCTTGGCCCCTGAGTCTTAGATCGGGCGAGGTTCTGGATTTAAATCCACCCGCCCACCCAAATATAAGGGATCTATCCCAAATACGGCAAGAGCCCGGGGAAACAGTACACCACTACTGGGCCAGATTCCTCCTGGTTATGAACAGGATAAAGGACTGTCGTGGGAAGGATGCAATCTCGTTCTTCTGTAACAACTGCACGGACATCGGAATCCTCAACGCCATAAGTCGCCGCGAAATTACACGCTTCGCCGACTTGACATCCATAGTACGAAAGTACTTGCGACAGAAAGCGTTCGGAAAACCGAAACTAAATTCTGTGACAATCCGGTCCTGAATACAATCCCAGTCCGAAACAAAAGGGCGCATTATCGCCAGGCACCTGAGGCAAACAGCAAAAAACAAAAACCCTCTAAAGGGTATGGGACCGTACTGGAGGGATGGCTCAATGGACCCTGTAAAATTCATAGTTCAGGGGAAGTCACACCAACTCACAGCCTTAGAGCATGTTGGATACTCCGGCAGGTGGCCAGAAGTGGCGAGGAGCTTCTAACTCCAGAATCCGCAGAGCACCACCCCAGAAACGCAAGTATGGTGTCAACAGTCTTTGAGACTTTAACATCAAACAACGCGAGGAAACGAACGCTCCGCAGCCTTACCGAAGTCTACCAAGTAGCAACAATAAACCCATTGAGTGACATGGCTATTACCTTTAATGCCAGTGACGAACCTAAATTCCGGACAGCCCGAGCACCAGCCGCACTGGTCCTCAGTCCGATAGTGGACGGCTTCCGGCTTACAAAGGTACTCATGGACGGTGGCAGCGGACTAAACCTCATCTACAAGGAAACCCTGCGAAAAATGGAAATAGACTGGAGCCACATTGAGCTAAGCAACACAACCTTTAGAGGAATAATCCCCAACCAGGAAGCGTGCTATTCAGGAAAAATCACACTGGATGTGGTGTTCGGCACGCCGGATAATTACAGATCCGAGGTGGTCACATTTCAAGTGGCCCCGTTCAGCAGCGGATACCACGCTCTGTTAGGGCGAGAAGCATTCACAATTTTTCAAGCTGTACCCCATTACGGGTACATGAAGCTCAAAATGCCCGGACCCAACGGAATCATCACTCTTGCTAGTGATCCGAACACAGCACTCTGCGTCGAAAACAAGACAGCCGCACTGGCCCTCGAGGCATTATCCGAAGCCCTGGCGGCCGAGGAACTAACTGTGTTGCGCTCGACGGTGGACAGGGACGACGTGATACTCGACAAAAGATCCAAGTCCACCTCCTTCAAGACGGCAGATGAAATAGTCAAGTTCCAAGTCCATCCAACGGACACTACAAAAACGGCCTCCATCGGGGCACAACTAAAACCTGATGTAGACGCCGCACTCAGAGAATTCCTACGAGAAAATTGGGACATTTTCGCCTGGCACCCTTCGGACATGCCAGGAATCCCACACAGGCTGGCCGAGCACAGCCTGAACATCCTAAAAGGATTCAAGCCCGTTAAGCAGACTCTTCGGCGTTTCTCCGAACCCAAGAGACAAGCCATGGGAGAAGAGCTAGCAAAACTACTGGAGGCCGGATTCATCAGAGATATAAAACATCCGGACTGGCTAGGAAACCTGGTGATGGTACCAAAGAAGGACAAATCCTGGCGCCTATGCATCGATTTCAAAGACCTAAATAAGGCTTGCCCAAAGGATCCCTTCCCCCTCCCCCGCATTGATCAAATCATCGACGCCACTGCAGGACACGATTCATTGTGTACAATGCAGCCGAATACGAGGCCCTTCTACATGGTCTCCGGATGGCAGTCTCCATGGGCATTCAGCGCCTAGAGGTCCGCGGGGATTCAAACCTCGCGATATCCCAAATAAATGGAGACTTTGATGCCAAGGATCCGAAAATGGAAGCTCATCGCAACACCGTCTTAAAGATGTCAGCTCGGTTTGACGGGCTCGAATTTCACCATATAGCCTGGGAGAACAACTAGGCGGCAGACGTGTTGGCACGCATTGGCGCGAAGCGCGATGCCGTCCCTCCCAACATCTTCCTAGAGAGGCTTTTCAAGCCATCCGTATCATGGGAGGGAGAGTTTGGAAACAACAGCCCGGACACAACAACACTACCCCTCACCGAACATTCTGACACAGTTGGTGGCTCCGCCAGCGAAACAACACCGTCAGCCCACACAATAATGGCAGTCATTGCACCGTGGACAGAACCATTCCTAGCCTACCTAACTAGGCAGGAACTTCCCGAGGACCAAAACGAGGCCCGCTGCATAGTGCGGCGATCTAAAGCCTATAAAGTCCACGAGGGAGAGCTTTATAAGAAAAGCACAACTGGAGTCCTTCAAAGGTGTATCTCCGAAGAAGAAGGGCGAAATATTCTGGCTGAAATTCATGCCGGACTCGGCGGGCACCACGCCGCAGCCTGGGCCCTTGTAAGCAAGGCCTTCCATACCGGATTTTATTGGCCGACGGCCCGGGCAGACGCTCAGGACTTAGTACAGCAATGCGTCGGCTGCCAATTATTCGCTAATCAAAGCCACATGCCGCCTACCGCCCTACAAACCATACCCATTACCTGGCCTTTTGCGGTCTGGGGGCTTGACATGGTTGGACCCCTTAAAGGAGGAACCCACAAGAAAAAATATCTACTGGTCATGGTGGACAAATTCACCAAATGGATAGAGGCCAAGCCTGTAAAGACGGCCGAATCCGGACCGGTGATAGACTTCATATCTGGGGTTGTACACCGTTACGGCGTCCCCCACAGCATCATAAATGACAACGGCACAAACTTTACGGCCGACGAAGTTAAACTCTGGTGCAAAAACATGGGCATCAAGCTCGACTACGCTTCAGTCTATCACCCACAAACTAACGGTCAAGTCGAGCGAGCCAACGGTCTCATCATGAGCGGCATCAAACCCAGACTAGTGCGATCCCTCAAGGAATCTAACACGCACAGGGTAGAGGAGCTTGACTCTGTACTCTGGGGGCTGCGGACTGCGCCAAATCGGACTACCGGATTCACACCATTTTTTATGGTATACGGCGCAGAGGCAGTCCTGCCCTGCGACATAATTCATGACTCACCTCGCGTGCGCATGTACGAAGAAAGAGAAGCCGAGCTCGATCAGCAGGACAGCTTGGACGCATTGGAGGAGGAGCGCGACGTGGCAAAAGCCCGTTCCACATTTTATCAATAGCAGGCTCGAAGATATCAAAGCAGAGAAGTACGGGCCAAAACTTATAACGTTGGCGAACTAGTTCTACGCCTGCCGGACAAGAAAAAGGACAAACTAAAGCCCAAATGGGAGGGTCCCTTCATAATCGACCAAGTACTGACTGGTGGAGCGTACCGTCTGCGAAACGCATCGGACAACCGACTCGAGCCGAACCCATGGAACACAGCACGCCTACGAAGATTCTACGCCTAGCACCGGACTCCGTGTTCGTCTCCTTCCTCTGTTCCCTTTTATTTTTATTTCAAATTAGCTGCCTAGTATTTCTCTCCTTCTCCCGACCTTTTTCTCCCAAGCCCTTAGGGGCTTGCCTACACGTTGTTCGCACATACTTGACGTGCCACCCATGCTCATTATACATGTGGGCTTCTTTATCAGAAGTTTATATAAACGGGCCTCATGCCCAAAACATGTGTGACACTTCCGCATGAACCTTTTATACACCATTATATGCATCGATATGACTTAAGTTTTCGCCAAGCTGGGTTGCCTGGCTCCTGTGCTTACCCCTATGTTCCTGTTTGTTCGGCTAGGTGGTAAAGGGAGCACCTCTGCGATTGTTACTGCAGGGTCAGCCAGATGTGTACCTCAGACTGGGTGAAGCCGAAAGCTAGCGTTCTTAAGGGAATATTCGGTCGGTGAACTAAAAGATGATTTTTCTTGCTTATTTATCTGCCCCAGATGCTTTTTCTGCTTTTTCTGGCAGTTCAGACATGCACTTTAGGGCATGCCTCCCAGGGAAAGGAACCCCTAACGGAACTATTCTCTCTGGAAGATGTTTCTTACTAACCATGTAATATAACGTAACTAGTTGGGCACTTGTCTGCTAAAGCACTTATGACCCCTACGCCTTGTCTCCATGCATGCCCCGGTTCTTACATAACCGAGAGGGTATTCGGACACACTCCGGACTATCGGGTCCAGAGGTTGAAGCGAAAAGGTCCGCAATGACAAACGATCTACAATCCGGCTAGAAGGCATTTTCTCATGTCATTTTAAATTACATAGTCAATTCGACTCGGTATATTCTTCTTTACAGTCCTGTTGAGAATACTTGGCAGCCAGCTCTACCTGGCCATACACTAAACTGACAGGGATCTCCTTTCCGTCAGGCCCCACAGGGCCAACCTCAGCCATGTGGTTCGGGTCAGCCTTCGTGTACCGAGTCTTCACCATGGCCCAGGCCTCCCTGGCACCTTGACGGCAGGCCGATATCTTCCACAATCGGAAGCGCTGCCGCACTCCCTCCAGCTTCTTTGCAAGCTCCCCAAGGCCTTCTGGCATGGAGAAGGATGGCCACATAGCCTGGACGACACCTTGCATCGCCTGCCGAACTCGTTCGTGCAGTTGCAACAGCTCGGGAAGAAGGTCCCCCGCTGAACCGGGCATTTCCTCCGTAGGACGACCTGTCAGCATATCTACAAACATAGCTTTGTCAATCGACTTCCTCGCCGAACTCTTTTTTTTTGAAGATTCGTTCAAGCACTTACTAAAAATGTCGCATCGAAGTCGCCGATTCTCCTTTACGGAATCAGACAGCTGAGCACGAACATCCTTTAGTTCCTCGCCTAGTCGGGTATTGGCGTCTTGAAGCTTGTTATTCTCTTGCCTAACCCTCGTCAGCATGCTCTCGCCAGCCTTTAGTTGGCGTAGGAGATGTTGCTTGTCCGGATTTACTCTGGCCCCATCTGCATTGTTATCGTCAGAATTGCACACATGCCGCACTTCACAACGGAATTATCATTTGAAGCATATATTACCTGAGGGGGTCCCCTTGGCACTCTCCGAAGCGCCCAGTGCGGCCTCGAGTTGGGCCTTGCACTCTTCCAGCTCCTGGGACAGTTGCGTGTTCTTTTTTGTAAGATCCTGCATAACATATGATCCTTAAATCAGTTATCTTAACTGTTTCAAGTCTCGGGGGCTACTGACATATATAACCATCAGATTTACTCACCCGTATGTCTTTCACATACTGCTGTGTGGCTCTAGCTAGACCATTTTGAGCGGCACGGAGGTACGCATCTCCCGTATTAAAGGCGTCCAACGCCTCTGGGGAAAAACATGCGTCACGAAGAACAGTCCGGCAACGCCTGTGGTTCATGGCACTCTCCACCTCTGAATTAGTGGCAGATAGCCCGTCTGCGTCCTCTGTCGAAGGAACGCCCGATGCACAGCCCGTGTTCGCCTCCGCTTCCGGACCCGGCCTTGAAGCATGGCCGGTGGATATAGTCCGACGGGCTCTCTTCTTCCTGAGGAGAGCATGAGCGTTAGTGTGACTAGAGGGCATAAACCCTAGGCGTCATATTTACACACCGTACCGTTGCGCCGGAGTCTCGATCTGGTCCGCACTTCTTTTTGGCCTGCCTGGCTTGAGCGGCCCTTGCTGGCTGCCCACCGCGGGCTCGGCCCTCCGCCTCAAGGATTTCCCCTGCAAAACGAAATGCTATTTGTTTACGGCATTCAAAATAAGGCATGGATGGATCTTCTTTGAAGTACTGGGACTTCGGTCTCGGTTACCTTTGAGGCTGGAAGTAGTCCGGGATAGTCGGCCGTAATGGCCAATAAGGTATTGTCCTTACTCAATTGATGAAACACCCCATCAATTAACTCCACACATAAGTCCGGGTCCTCTTGGGAGTCTGGATCAAGGGACCGTTCTAGGTCCTCGGGTTGCGAGGAGGGTTGTTTATCTCCTTCACAGTCTGGCGCAGCTCCTGCGTTAACATCGCTAGACTAAGTACTCAATTATGGGAATTTCAAAAGCGGGTAGACAAGTGAAAGTGTTCGCTCACCCAGCTTGGAGGACTGTACATAGAGAATCCGCCCCGTGGGTTGACACGGAGGAATTCCTCTTCTTCTCCCTTGTACAAAGTGGATAAGATCTTCGTTAAAGTGGCAGCCGAATCCGGCCCCTTGCGACCGCACCGGGTGGCGTCGTCCTCTCCGTTGAAATCCCACATGGGGTGGCCTCTGTATTGAAGCGGTTGCACCCCCCCGCGTAATGCATATGGCCATGACCTCGATCATGGTCAACCCGGAATGAGCCAGCAATCTTATCCAGCTCATCAGGTAAAGAACGTCCCTGTAAGTTTCCCTTTGAGGGTTCTGTGGGCGCCAGCTCAGGCGTTTCTTCAATGGAGCATTGTTGAACTCAGGGAGGCCGATCCGTATAGGGTCCGACAGGGGGACGTCATCCATATAAAACCATTCCGAAGGCCAGTCCTCGGACGCCTTCTTTGGGGTACCGGATAGATATCCGGTCCCGGCGATGCGCCATAGTTCGGCTCCGCCCACTTGATAAATTGACCCCTCCTGAGAGCAGGGCACAAGGCAGAACAACCCCTTCCACAGCGCAAAATGAGCGTCGACGCCCAAGAACAGCTCGCAGAAGGCCACGAAGCCCGCAACATGCAGTACGGAGGCAGGCGTGAGGTTGTGTAGCTGGAGGCCGTAGAACTCCAGTAGCCCTCGGAGAAACGGATGAATTGGAAATCCGAGTCCTCTTATTAAATAAGGGACTAGACATACCCTCTCTCCTCGAGAGGGATTGGGGACGCTCTCTGCCTGCTCTCCGCCGCTATAGGCGGCGATCCCGGCTCGAACTGGGACCGTATATGCTGGGGGAAGGAGCCCTTTGGATTGAAGCACTACTAGCTCACTATGCGGGACGGAACACCACTCACAGTCTCCAGGCCGAGGGCTGGAGAGGCGAGAGGAGGAGCTACTTTGACCAGCCATGGTGGAATGGATCTCAGTCAAAACATGAATACTCGCGGAGGGAAGGTGGTGTGAATTGGATCTAAACCCCGTCTCTTTTATGGGCGGCTCATTTACACAACTAGGGGGGTAAATGTAAAAAAACCCTGGCTTTTCGCATTTGTTCGACACGTGGAAGATGGTCATTAAAAGGCATAGAAGCTGAGGAGGGCAACACGCACCAGAAGCCGGACACTATCCGACACGTACATAGAATTTGGGGAAGAACCCGCCTTGCAATGCCGAAGACAATTTGCGCGCCGGACTCGTCGTCATTGAAGCCTGGTTTGGGGGCTACTAAATGAGTCCTGGATTAGGGGGTGTCCGGATGGCCGGACTATGACCTTTGGCCGGACTCCCGGACTATGAAGATACAAGATTGAAGACTACGTCCCGTGTCCGGATGGGACTTTCCTTGGCGTGGAAGGCAAGCTTGGCGATACGATATGAAGATCTCCTCCGATTGTAATCGACTCTATGTAGCCCTAGCCCTCCCTGGTGTCTATATAAACCGGAGAGGTTTAGTCCGTAGGACGAACAACAATCATACCATAGGCTAGCTTCTAGGGTTTAGCCTCTCTGATCTCGTGGTAGATCAACTCTTGTACTACCCATATCATTAATATTAATCAAGCAGGAGTAGGGTTTTACCTCCACCGAGAGGGCCCGAACCTGGGTAAAAACATCGTGTCCCTTGTCTCCTGTTACCATCCGCATAGACGCACAGTTCGGGACCCCCTACCCGAGATCCGCTGGTTTTGACACTGACACTTGTCCTTGCCTTTATTCTTGTGGTCTTGTGGTGGAAGATCATCTTGTGCTTGTGTTCTTTTGAAGGAAGTAGGATCATACTTCTCTTGGTGAGGAACAAACTTCGTCTTGGGGTATTGATCTTCTTCCCACTCAACTCCATTGGCATTGAACTTTCATTCAAAACCAACACCCTTATTCTTCCAGTGCCTTCCTTGCTTGCGTACAATTTCCTCTAATTGCTTACTCCCGGCAAGGCTCTTGTAAACACCTTTCTCTATAATTCCCTTCAATAAGCTATTTTCTTGCTCAAGTGTAACTTGGATAAGAGAATCATTAGTGGAATCAAGAGAACTACTAGAAGCAACAATATTGGATTTGACATTATTATTGTTACTACTAGAGGAAGGATCTTTCATGTACTTGTTACTAGACTTGACTTGAGGCATGTAAGTAGATAAGAGTAAACGCTTGGCAATGTAAGAAGAACTTTTCTTACGAATATCATCATTGATTGCCTTTAAGAACTCATGCTCTTTCTCAAGATTTAGCTTTTCAAAGCGTAACTTCTCATGAGCTCTTAAAAGTTCTCAATGATCTTCGAAGATAGTTTCATGAGCTAACTTAAGAGTGTTTAGTTCTTTAGTTAGAAGCTCAATCTTCTCATTATCATTTTCATTCATTTTATCTTGATTAGCATGATTAATTGACGTTTCATCATAGTATTCATCACTAGATTTGTCAACAAGTAAATCATCATCCACAAGCAAGTCATCTTCATCACTATTGAAATCAACATACTCGGGATGTGTTACCTTTGGACCTTTGGCCATGAAGCATCTTCCAATTCCTTCATTTGGTGAGTCAAATATGTCGTAGGAGTTGGTTGACACAAGTGCTAGACCGACAACACCTTCATCTTGAGTATATTCGGAGTCGGAGTGATAGCTTCTCTCGTAGTGATTGTCGGAGTCGGAGCCGGATACCCATTCACCAACATGAGCTTGATGTCTTTGTTTTGTGTAGCTCCTTTATGACTTGTCCTTCATTTCCGAATCCTTGCTTCTCCGTGAGGGTCTTCGTTCATAACGATCATCTCTACTCCTCCTTTCTCTTGGTGGTGATTCTTCTCTTTTGCTTCTTCTTTTTGGAGAGTCTTCTCTTCTTTTGTAGGGTGCCGTACACTCATTGGAATAGTGTCCGGGTCTCCCACAATTGTAGCAATTTCGCTCTCGACTAGAAGATCTTTTGTCATTGTAGGACCTTGACTTGGAGCTTCTTTCTTTGCTTCTACTCTTGTAGAATTTGTTGAAGTTCTTCACCATGAAGCTCAATTCTTCATTGAAGGTTTGTTTCTCACTTGATGATGTGGGGGCTTCACTTGAGGCTTTGTAAGCACCACTTGACTTGTTATGAAGTTCCTCCTTGTCCTTGAGTGACATCTCATGAGCAACAATTCTTTTGATGACTTCCGTTGGCTTGATATCTTTGTAGTTTGGCATCATTTGGATCAATTTGCACACGGTATCATACTTTCCATCCAATGCTCTTAGGATATTCTTGATGACGAATCTGTCGGTCATCTCTTCACTCCCTAAGCCGGCAATCTCATTTGTGATAAGTGCAAGCCTAGTGTACATTTCAGCGACACCTTCACCATCCTTCATTTTGAACTTGTCAAGCTGACTTTGGAGCACATCCAACTTGGATTCCTTGACGGAGTCGGTACCTTCATGCATATCAATCAAGGTATCCCAAATTTCCTTTGCATTCTCAAGACGGCTGATTTTGTTGAATTCTTCGGGCACAATCCGTTGAAGAGGATATCACAGGCTTGAACATTGTATTGCAACATCTTTAATTCATCCGCGCTAGCTTCACGGTTTGGTTCTCTCCCATCAAAGAATTCACCTTGCAAGACAATACACACAATAGCCAAACGGCGGGGTTATGTCCAAGAATATGCATTTTCATCTTATGCTTCCAACTAGCAAAATTAGTATCAAAGTAAGGACCTCTACGGTGATAATTTCCCTCACTATACGCCATACTCTCCTAGGTTGTGAAACCAAGGCTATGACCACCAAAAGCTATGGAAATCAAAGCAAATGGAGACCAAAGCTCTGATACCACTTGTAGGACCTTGAAGTATGTCTAGAGGGGGTGATTAGACTACTTGACCAATTAAAAACTTAGCGTTTTCCCAATTTTAGAGCTTGGCAGATTTTAGCTATCTTAGGACAAGTCAAGCAATCATCACAAAAATCAAGCAAGCATGCAAAGAGTATATGAGCAGCGGAAATTAAAGCATGCAACTTGCAAGAAAGTAAAGGGAAGGGTTTGGAGGATTCAAACGCAATTGGAGACACGGATGTTTTTGGCGTGGCTCCGATAGGTGGTGCTATCGTACATCCATGTTGATGGAGAATTCAACCATGAAGGGTAACGGTTGCGCGAGTCCACGGAGGGCTCCACCCATGAAGGGTCCACGAAGAAGCAACCTTGTCTATCCCACCATGGCCGTCGCCCACGAAGGACTTGCCTGACTAGCGGTAGATCTTCATGAAGTAGGCGATGTCCTTGCCCTTACAAACTCCTTTGTTCAACTCCACAATCTTGTCGGAGGCTCCCAAGTGACACCTAGCCAATCTAGGAGACACCACTCTCCAAGAAGTAACATATGGTGCATTGATGATGAACTCCTTGCTCTTGTGCTTCAAATGATAGTCTCCCCAACACTCAACTCTCTCTCATAGGTTTTGGATCTGGTGGAAAGAAGATTTGAGTGGAAAGCAACTTGGGGAAGGCTAGAGATCAAGATTCATATGGTAAATGGAATATCTTGGCCTCAACACATGAGTAGGTGGTTATCTCTCAGAAATGGTAAGTTGGAAGTGTAGGTTTGTTCTGATGGCTCTCTCCACGAATGAAGAGGCGGTGGAGGGGTATATATAGCCTCCACACAAAATCTAACCGTCACACACAATTTACCAAACTCGGTGGGACCGATTCAACAGACTCGGTCGGGCCGATTTAGTAAACCAAGTGACCGTTAGGATTTTCGGTGGGACCGACATGCAACTCGATAGGACCGATATGGTTAGGGTTAGGGCATAACGTAATCTTAGTGAGACCGACTACACAAACTCGGTGAGACCGATTTTGGTAATAAGCTTTCCAGAGAGTTAGTCAGGTAAACTCGGTGGGACCGATTTGCTCTTTTTGGTGAGACCGAAATGTTACAAAAGGGAAACAGAGAGTTTACATTGCAATCTCGGTGGGACCGACCGCTCACTTCGGTTAGACCGAAACGTTACGAAGGGAAACAGAGAGATTACAATCCCATCTCGGTGAGACCGAGATCCCTATCGGTAGGACCGATTTGCCTAGGGTTTGTGGTAGTGGCTATGACATCCAAACTCGACGGCGCCGGATAGAAAGAATCAGTGGGGCCGAGTTTGACTTTAGGTTTAGGTCATTTGTGGAGGTGAGAAAGTAGTTGAGTGTATTTGGAGCATATCACTAAGCACATGAAGCAAGATGCTCATTAAGCAACACCTCATCCCTCCTTGATAGTATTGGCTTTTCCTATAGACTCAATGTGATCTTGGATCACTAAAATATAAAATGAAGAGTCTTGAGCTTTTGAGCTTGAGCCAATCCTTTGTCATTAGTATTTTGAGGGATCCACTTTCATCATCCATGCCATGCCATTCATTGAGCTTTCCTGAAATAATAGTCTTGGAATAGCATTAGCTCAATGAGCTATATGTTGTTATGAATTACCAAAACCACCTAGGGATAGTTGCACTTTCAAGTACCTATATAGTAGTTTTCCTGTTTGTTTCCTTCTATTTTCTTTTCCTTTATTTTCTCTCACTTTTTTTCTGAGAGCAGTGAACGAAGGGAAGGCGATATATATTGCATCATTTGACAGTTAAATATGTATACAAAATAGGAACATATATATCACATCATTGTACCCATGCATAATAATGGCTAAGTGTGTATACAAAATAGGAACATATATATTACATCATTTGACCGATAACATACGGTTCCTCAGTGTTGGCGTTTTCGTTTTCGAGTCAGCTTCTTTCCCTTCTTGTTTGTTGAAGAATAATTGAGCCCCTCATTGTGACTTTGCCTTTTCCATGGAGTACGATTTTTCTTAGGTAATGTAGTATTGATTCTTATTTTGACGTATACTTCATCATCATCGCCATCTTCCCTCATTGGGTTGCCGTACTGATCGTAGTCTTCCTCATTAGCGACTCCATCCATTCCAATGATGTCCTTTTTGCCTCTCCTCATGACAACACGGCTGGGATTGCGCGGGTCGATTATGAAGAAGCATCGTGTCGCGTGCCTAGTGTGTACCCATGGCTCGTTTTTTGTGATAGCATTCACGGTAGCGCTCTTGCGTCGGGTATAGTCATCATAGTGAAATTCCGGTTTTCTCTTTCGACATTCTTAGCCCATCTAACACAGAACATCGTCATGTTGTGTAGTCCAGAGTAGTCAAGCTCCCAGATCTCCTCGACCCTTCCGTAAAATCTTTCAGTTGCGCCGTTGTCGCTGCCGGTCATGCATTCCGTCATCACCCCTGAGTTTTGATCATCACTGTCCATATCTTTGGCCTCTGTGTAGTACGTGTGTCCGTTGATATTGTATGCCTGATAGGTTACGAGGTTGGGAGAGGGGCCATGTGCTAAGGCGTATATGAGCAATCCATGCTTAGAGCCCTCCTCCGGGGATTAGCATTAATATGGTTTTTGAACCAATGTAGGAAAGTGGAGTTGTGCTCTCTAGTAACTTTGGCGTCCATCCTGCATCCCCCCGGTCACGATACTTCTTTGCGATAATTCCTTTGTGTAGTGCCAAAAAAGGATCTACCTCGTCTAGGTGTTGTAGCACTACCAAGTTTGCTCTATCAAAGTTGCTGCGTCGATCTGAGTATGCCACGTGCAGTTCCCTGCGACCGTTGGAGTGACCTTCTCCTTCGAGCCTCCCATCGTGCTTGTTAACGGGAAAACCAACACTAAAACCAGGCAGCTGGTCTGCGCCATATAGAAAATTCTCATAGAAAGAGTTGCACTCTTGTGTCAGATAGCCCTGGACAATGCTTCCATCCGGACGGGGCATGTTACAAACGAATCCTTTGATGATCCCATTCATCCTCTTAAACGGCATCATGTTGTGCAGGAATGACGGCCCCGGATCTATTATGTCGTCCACAATATGGACACACAGATGCACCATCATGTCAAAGAACGCGGGTGGAAAGTACATCTTAAGCTCATTCAGTATCACAATGATCTCTTCCTGTAGCCTTCGGAGCTGCTTCACACTGATCGACTTTCGAGAGATGACGTCGAAAAAGTTGCAGAGACCAATAAGCGTGTCACGAACGTGATTGTCCATTATCCCTCTAAGGGCAACATGTAGTATCTGCGTCATCATCACATGACAGTCATGGGACTTCATGTCGCCGAACCTTTTCTTGTCTGTGTCTAGATATCTGCTTATCTTGCCACAGTAACCGGAACTAACTTTGACTTCGGTAAGGCACTTAAAGAATTGATCGATCTCAGCTTGATTTAAGGTGAAGCAAGAAGGGGGGCAATAATCCTATTTCTTTATATTCTTGCCCTTCTTCTCCCGCGCCTCTGTCTCCGTCTCTGTCTCGTCTGACTTACGGGGCGGCATGTGCAGATCTTCCCTGATATTCAAATCTTGCAAGTTTTTTCTTGCCTTCGGCCCATCCTTGGTCTTATCCGGCATGCTCATCAGTGCCGCGAGAAAGCTCTCAAGGACATTCTTACAGATATGCATTTGATCAAGGCAATGAGGTGTATCGAGTTTGTGCCAGTACTCCAAGTCCCAGAACACAGACCTCGTCTTCCATACCTTCAGAAGCGGCTTCGGTGCCTTTTTCATCGTCTTTCCCGGCGCGGGGCGCTCCTTCCAGCTTTTCAATAGCTCATCGATTTTAGCGCCGCTCCGCTTACGTGGAGGTCCTCGATGCTCAGCGTGACCATTGAATAGATCTCCATGGTTTCTCCACGGGTCATCCTATTCGAGCCATCTTCGATGCCCCATGTACACAATTTTCTCAGACCCGCCATCTTTCCTTGACGTTAGCTGCTGAGACGTTGCATCATCCATGCACCGCGTGCATCCGCAATATCCATGGCACACCTAGCCTGCGACATATCCGTAAGCAAGATAGTCGTGCACCGTCGTGATCAGCACGGCTCTCATGTAGAAATACTCGCCTTTGCTGGTGTCCCATGTCTTGGTCGGTGTTTTCCATAACATGTCTAACTCCTCTTGAAGTAGCCCCAGATACAAATTAATATTACTAGCAAAAGGGCCCGTGCGTTGCAACGAGAGAAAAAAATTTCATAATTTCCAATGGTCATGATCACATTTCGTTGCATCACCGAGATACAATATCTCTCTCAATTTCTCGAAATCATGAACATTTTGAAATTATGAACAATTTGTTAAACTCATGCACATATTTGAAATCGCAAACAACATACTATTACAAATTTCTGAACATTTTCTACAATCAAGAACATTTTTTTAATTTATGAATATTTTTTGCTAATTACAACATTTTTTAAAAATTGTGAACATTTTTAAGCAATTTTCCTGAACTGGCAAACATAATCGATGAAATTTTTTAGAAATTGGGTGGAATAGTTATTGAATTTGATGAACTTTTTTTGATTTAACGAACATTTTTGGAAATGCCCGTGCGTTGCAACGGAAAAAACTATCAAGTTATACATGTGTGGTAGATATAAAAAAGTATGAATCAAATTCACAAAGTATATACAAATGATGTCATGATGAGATAAGACACTTTTAAAATGTAATTTCAAAAACGAACAATATGATGCTCATCAAGACTTGATTTTTTAAGGCATCACAACAAAATATTTTGTGGCTGAGCAAACTGCATTGACGGACCCTGCCTGAGCTATACTGATAAATAAAGTGTCTTGCCTGGACTTAGCGTAGCGGTGTTTACCATAACCACTATTGTGATATGAGAATAAGCATAACTGTGTATGGAAGCAAAATAGACATTTAGTCATTCTAATATAGCTTACAAAAACAAACCCTTAGAAAGTTATGTCAATTTTGTTGGGTTCGGCGTTGTACAAAACACGGAAACCCTTTTTTACCCAACGCAAAGGACTAAATAAAATCATAAAATGAGCTATATAGATCTCTTAATAAAACCTTTATGGAAACTACAATTAGTTTTGTTCATTATTTACGGATGTGTTTTAATTTTTGTGAACATTTTCTAAAAGCTGATGGACATGTTTTTTAAATTCCTGAATATGCTTTGAATATTGGCTCATTTAAAAAAATCATGAACATTTTTTATTTCATGAAAATTCATTTGAAATCGTGATTTGTTTATAATATGTGAGCAATTTTTTAAGTCATGAACATTTTATGATTTTTCGAATATTTTTTAAATTCACAAAAAGTTTACCATTTTCCTTTTTTTTCAAAACTCGCAAGTGTTTGATATTTTGGAAAACCGAAATTAATTTTGAGATAAAAACCCAAAACAGAAATAAAAAAGTAAAAAGAAATAAAAAAAATAGGGGGCGCCACGAATCCGAAATTAATTTTTAGAGAAAAAAACAAAATAGAAATAAAAAAAGATATTGAAAACAGGGGGCGCCACGACCAGCACGTGGGCTGGCCCATTACTGCGCTTAAGATGGGTAAAAAGAAAGAGAAAAGGCGTGAGAACCAGGGATCGAACCCTGGTCTCCTCTGTGGAGTGTTGGGTTCAGCGTTGTACAAAACACGGAAACCCTTTTTTACCCAACGCGAAGGACTAAATTAAATCATAAAATGAGCTATATAGATCTCCTAATAAAACCTTTATGGAAACTACAATTAGTTTTGTTCATTATTTACGGATGTGTTTTAATTTTTGTGAACATTTTCTAAAAGCTGATGGACATGTTTTTTAAATTCCTGAATATGCTTTGAATATTGGCTCATTTAAAGAAATCATGAACATTTTTTATTTCATGAAAATTCATTTGAAATCGTGATTTGTTTATAATATGTGAGCAATTTTTTAAGTGATGAACATTTTATGATTTTTCGAATATTTTTTAAATTCACAAAAAGTTTACCATTTTCCTTTTTTTTTTTAAAACTCGCAACTGCTTGATATTTTGGAAATCCGAAATTAATTTTGAGATAAAAACCCAAAACAGAAATAAAAAAGTAAAAAGAAATAAAAAAATAGGGGGCGCCACGAATCCGAAATTAATTTTTAGAGAAAAAAACAAAATAGAAATAAAAAAAGATATTGAAAACAGGGGGCGCCACGACCAGCACGTGGGCTGGCCCATTACTGCGCTTAAGATGGGTAAAAAGAAAGAGAAAAGGCGTGAGAACCAGGGATCAAACCCTGGTCTCCTGTGTGTAGTGTTGTAGCCTCAGCCATCGCACCACTCACGCATTGGTGGTATTATATTGTATCAACACTTAATAACAGAACCAGGGAGCGATATTTGAAATTAAAAACGAATCGTTTTTGCCACTTACGGATGGCATTGGTGGCTAATTATTGCCAACTTAGAGGATTGTTTTTATGACGTATGTGCAGAAACCCAATTCTCTTTATTATTACTAGCAAAAGAGCCCGTGTGATGCTACGGGATGGAGGGGCAGTGGTTGGAGAGAGGGTGGTGCACGGAAGACTTCCGTCGAGTGCATTTTTTCGACTTTGAAGCACGTTCTTCAAGAGTTTAGTTACCAATTCAAAGAATTTTTGAAGTAAGAGCACACATCATGTTTTTCGTCTGACTTCAATATGACGTTGTAGATTAGACCGTCAATATACAGTGACAACACATATCTCACCAGTAGATTAACCATCGTCCTGATGATGAAAAAAGTTATAAACTTAACACTTATGTTGAGTTACTGGTATCACCCAATAAAAATGTCCTATACTTCGCCTAGTGTCCAAGCATGTTGTGTGTGTGGTAACCATGAAGTCCTTGTCATATAGATGTATAACTTCCTATTCCGTCACGATATATGCAGGATTCTACATCGCAATTGAATCTTTGCTTAGTGTGGTGCGCCTCAATTCACGATTAATTGTAATTTGCTCTATTCTAGCTTTCTTTTGTTTTGATTTCTTAAATAAATATGCAATTAGTTATAAATAAATCTAATTATGCTAGACATAAGCATCAAAATATATGTGTTGTTTGCATGCTAGAGCATCATGTTTATTCCTTGAAGCAATTTAGATTACAGAAAAATGATATTAAAGCAAGAGCATTGTTATATACGTCATGTTTTCCGTCTAAGTTCACAACGACATTGTAGATCAGTCTGTCAATGCCTAGTTACGAAGCATACCACACCAGCAGATTAACCATTGCACTAACATCAGCGAATAAAAATGTCGAATATGCAACACTTCTAAAGTAATTTTACCTGGATGCAATTGTTCTTGTTTCTCCATAGCATCAATATTTGTGTCAAAATGATGTATAAGGTGGTTGGCGCATTCCTCCGTACCGCCTTCAACATGGCCATCTTCAGGGACGTCAAGCATGGCATCTTCTTCCTGATCCGGGACACCAATTTTATTGAGAACAATTAAAAACTTTGTGACCATGACATGTAAATACCTATGTTTTGGCGTCGATGGTTTATTATACACTCGTATAAACCGAAATTAGTATCGCTCAGAGATAATTTATGTATTTATTTCATTGGACATCCGGGCATATATGTTTTCGCCGTGTGTGTGCTGACCTATGTAGTCAATATGAGTACGTGAAAAACAAAAACAGATATAAATCCAATTTCCAAAAGAAAAAGAAAAAAATGTATAAACAAACCTGGCAAGTGTGTGCATGTGGATTCGGAGGAGAAAATGCACAGCAAAAATCAAGCGATTTGATAGGTAAACCCGTAAAAGAGCGTGTCCCTCGTTATTTGTTCTTTCTTTAATCTACCTAGCTAATCTAATCCCTATTCGGTGAGTGCTCTGTGTCCAGCCCGCTCGGGTGTGCAAGTAAACTTATTCCTTTGTAAACAACGATTCCACGAGTCGTCTCGCGCGGGCGGTCTGTGTCGTCTAACACCATAAGCACCGCTGTCTTCTTGTCTCTTCCCTACGCCTTCTTCCCACACTCCTGATTCCCTTTCCTATCCTCTCTCCTATTCTCTTCCCTTCTCTCTGTCCAGCACTCCAGTCCCTCAACGGCCACCGCTACTTCAAGGACTCCCCCGCAGATCTGGATCGAGGCCACCACCGAGTCTCCCTCGAGCGCCTCCTTCTTCCTCCCCCTTCTCATTTTTCGTCTCTTCATCCTTTCCATGCCTCTGAGTTCCTTTTTTTCCCTTGCCCATGACGAGCAGGGAAGCCTCGCCACTGCCGCCGCCACCACCACCACGGACGTCGTCACACCATCGCCGCCTCCGAGTTCGCCGGCCGCCGGCGCCCGTCCTCCTGTACGACCGGCGCAGCGCCACTCTCTGCCTCAGACCAGGACTCCTCTTTGCATTCGTTTTTAATCTCATCTCTGCATCTCTGCTTTCTTTACCAAAGATATGCAGCCGAGCCAATTGTGGAGCTCAGAGCTGCCGCCGTCATGCCCACGTCAAGTTGCTGCGCATCTCCACCTCCCAGCCTTGCTGAGGCATGCCAAGGCGCTGCCTCGTCTGGACTCCTCTGCTACCTCCCATCCGTGCCTCTGCTTCAGTCGCCAGCGAGCCGCTGCCTCGTCCTGCCGGCCTCCTCTGGTCCCAGATTTGGTTTAGGCCACAACGGTGGTTGTTGCTGTCGATTGTGCTCGCCTGATTCGGAGTTTCCTTCACTCCATCTTCCCTCTTGCCGAATTAATTGCTTCATTATGTTCCCCTCATACGCTGCTTGATTTCTGATGCGGCAAAGTCGCGTGCGTATATAAATTGATTGAATGGGATGCAGAGGAGCGAGGTGGGACTAAATCTCAACACGGGAGATTGAGAAGCTTACGGCGGAGGAGGCCGAGGAGGACTCACGGCGGCGCGCAGGGTCACAGCGGCGCCGTGGGTGGAAAGCGAGCGTCTGGATAAGATAAAATAGAGGATCGCGGGTTGAATTCTTACAAATATAGGGGGGTCTTTGTAAAAACGAAACGTTTTCCCAGGTTGCCACTAAAACAGGGACTGCGGGTTAATTTCTTTGTCAGGACCCCGACTCAATGCCACATCGATCTAGCATGTAACACCTCATATCACTTGGCGGCCTCACGCACGGTATTCCCACGGGTGTCGCCTTACCTTTGCCCGGGACCGTTTGCGCCTTTTGGCACACGTATATGACAGTGTTGCTAGCATCCATATGATAAGGAGCCCGGGCTGACATGGCTAGTCGTAAACCCAAAGTGGCACTAACTTACAGGGACAGGCATCCATGACCCAACATCGAACGCGTCGGTCATCAGCGAGTGAATCCAGGCTGTAGCACTGGGCTAGCAGGACTCCGGTGAACCGGGCTGTAGCGGGCTAACAGGACTCCGGTATTCCTCGCGTGACATTTCCCCGAAGGGACAGACACAGGAACGAAGAAGGACACATGCCGGCCAGCCTAAGTGTTCCGGAGCAGTAGCAAACTACCAAGGCTCAAAAGAAACACTAGGAGACATTTCCCGGTAAGAGAGGCTACTAAAGATAAACAACTAGATAGTCAGATCCCACACATACCAAGCATTTCAATAACATACACACAATATGCTCGATATGTGCAATACAACATGGCATCACAAAATGACTCTACGACTCAAGTATTTATTCAATAGGCTCCGAGGAGCGAGATATTACAAACAGGGGTCTCACGACCCAACATTCAGAGCATACAAATCAAAGCACAAGCGGAAGCTATCATGTCTGAGTACAGACATCTATAAATGAAAAAGGCTGAGAAGCCTGACTATCTACCAGATCCTGCCGAGGCACAAGATCGTAGCTGAGGTAACAAGCTAAACGTCGAAGTCCACGCGAAACTACTAGTGAGACCGAAGTCTCTCTGCAAAACATAAAATAGGCAAACGTGAGTACAAATGTACCCAGCAAGACTTACATCAGAACTAGCTACAGATGCATCATTATCAACAAAGGGGATGGTGGGGTTTAACTGCAGCAAGCCAGCTTTGACTCGGTGGCTAGCCTGAACTACGACTGTAAGCGACTCTTTTGAGGTGGCGCACACGAGTCCACATATTCACCATATCAATACACCACTATGGATCCGCTCCCGTCTCCCTACGAGAACGCCATCCATAGCACTCACGCTTATCTTGCGTATTTTAGAGTATCCACTTTCACTTGTCTATGAACTGATATAAGCAACCCAGAAGTCCTTTTCCGCGGACACGGCTATTCGAATAGATGATGATAACCCTGCAGGGGTGTACTTCTTCACACACGCTCTCACCACTTACCGCCGTTTACACGACATGTACTCGGCAACCTTCAAGCGGAAGCCCAACGTGGGTGTCGGCCACGGCCTGCCTAAACACTCGAGTCTCTAGTCCAGGTTTATCGCCTATTCGGGTTCCATCCATGAGGAGATCCGGCCGGAGTTTCGCTCACAGCCCCAAACGATGTGAACAGGGTTCCGTGACACCAAACGGGCGCCCGGTATACCCGGCCACGTGCCTACCGCATCATAGCCCACCCCTACGGTCAGCGCTGCGCACGGCCTCCAGCATACTACAAACACCAGAAACTACTTGCAACTCCTGGACAGAGGACAAGGGTGATTAAGAAGCCGAGAGGGTCCATTGGTTTCGGGCCCAATGCGTGGTAGTAGCTGAATCATGGATCACCAACACAGAACTCAGTTCCTGAGGACGGCTGCAATGAGACAACCCACCATGTACTCCTACATGGCCTCTCACCGCTACCTTTACCAAATCGTGTTCACACACTTAGCTCACACACAGTAGGACAGGTTCACACGCCTCTGATTCATCCCCGATGAATCAGACCTGACTCGACTCTAAGCAGTAGCAGCCATGACAAACAATCATGAATGAGTAGGCACAACAGGGCTCAAACAACTCCTACTCATGCTAGTGGGTTTCATCTATTTACTGTGGAATGACAGGTCATGCAGAGGATAAAGGGGTTCAGCTACCGCAGCAAGTAACAGTTGAATCAGTGTTGTCCTAATGCATTAAAAGAGAGCAGGAGCGAGAGAGTAGGATTGTATTGGAATGAACAAGGGGGTTTTGCTTGCCTGGCACTTCTGAAGATAACATTGAGTCTTCATCAGTGTCAACGATCACATCATCGGTATCACGTCTATCGAGAGGGGACAAATACCGGCAAACACAGAAGAAACACAATCAATGCAATGCACAATATGATGCATGATCATGACATGGCAAAATGAATGTGTTTTGGGCTAATGCACCTAAAACCAGATTAAATGAAGTTGGTTTGAATCCAAGATTCAAATTCAAACTCCATATGTGGTTATTTAAATGTCATTCACTTCATTTGCCCTAAACAGTAGTGATAAGTTGTTCTAACATGCATGAAAATGGTACAGATGGATTCCTTGAATTTTTCTGATAATTTTTCATATATAATTTATTTAATTTGGAGTTACGGTTAATTTTCTATGATTTATTGAAGTTTTTACAATTTTCTGGAATTATTAAATCATTTAAGATTTATTTAAATTCCAGAAAGGAATTATTGCGTCAGCATGACGTTGGCATGACGTCACAGGTCAACAGGGGCTGGTCCGGTCAAACCTGACGTGTGGGGGCCACACGTCAGTGACACAGGTTAGACAGGGGGGGTTAGTTTAATTTAATTAAAGATTAGGGCACTAGGGCCCACATGTCAGTGGCTCTGGGGTTAGATTAGGTGGTGATTAGCTTAAGCTAATCACCTGATGGCGGGGGCCCACCTGTCAGTGTCAGCAGAGGGGGTAGTTAAAATAAAATAACTAACTAATTAACAGGGGGGCTGGCCCCACCTGTCATCGACCCAGAGGGGGGGGG